>NC_092228.1:25717388-25727388 GCF_036320965.1 Panulirus ornatus
GGGAATATCCTCACCTGGCTCCATTCTCTGTTCCTTCTTTTGGAAAAAAAAATCCCAACATCCCACTTGGTTCCCGCCGTCCAACACCAATCGATGTAGGCCCAGCAGTGTCTGCTGTGTCTGGTCGTAATCCTTGTAAGAGAGAGTGATTAAGATGGGTCAGGTGTTGACCTGGGTGTGTCTTGAACAACTTTATTCATGTCTTCGTGTTTTGTCAATTTTCTCATAATGATTTTGTTAATGCTAGGATGGGCTTTAAAGTTGCCTGGGGACAAATTAAAGTTCTTAGTATCAGCAATTAAGACAGATTCAATGACGTTACGTGTGACATAATCAGCAGAGGGGTATAGAATAACAGGATTTTCAAGATCTATGGCCAGGGTGATCATTTTCATGTTACAGTTTTACTAGTCTGGCCTATATAAATATATTTTCATGACTTGCATTTGATGGCGTAAACACTCCCAATTGTTGCATGATTTGGCCTATTATTCATTAAGGTCTTACTGATGGTGTTATTGTACTGGAAAGCAACATTACAAACACAGTTTCTTAGAACATGTCTTAGATTAGGTAAGTTGGGGGAATAGGGCAACACTAAACATTTAGACTTATCTTTATTTGTCACATTTTTGTTACATGATGCTGTTCATGCACCATACTCACATTTGGACTTATCCTTATTTGTCACATTATTGTTACAAGAAACATGAAATGTCTTCCTAGCTTTCCAGTAAGCTTTGTTCACAAACCACTTGGGATAATATAACTGTCTAAAGATATGTTTTATATGACTACATTCATCTATCAGGCGTATGGAATCACATATCGGTAGCGCTATCAAAATCATAGACACAACTACAGACATTTTTATAGAAGAATCAAGTACTGAGAAATGATGACTCGAACTCTTAATGTTGGTCGGCTTCCTGTAGATTTTCAAGAACAAATGATCAGATTCTCTATTTGTCAACAAATCTAGAATGTGCAGTTTGCCTTCTTTTCCCCATTTCATCTTGAATTTGATGGTGGGTGGATTTCATTTAATTCATTAAGGAAAACAAGATTATGATGCACAGATATATGCATATATACACATTTGCATATCCATACATGCTTGCCTTCATATTCATTTCCGGCACCACTCAAACTCACAGGAAACAGCATCGCTACCCCCTGCTTCAGCGAGGTAACGCCAGGAAAACTGACAACAAAGGCCCCATTCGTTCACACTCAGTCTCTAGCTGTCATGTATAGTGCACCGAAACCATAGCTCCCTTTCCACATCCAGGCCCAACAAAACTTTCCATGGTTTACCCCAGACGCTTCACATGCCCTGGTTCAATCCACTGACGGCACGTCGACCCTGGTATACCACATCGTTCCAAATCACTCTATTCCTTGAACGCCTTTCACCCTCCTGCATGTTCAGGCCCCGATCACTCAAAATCTTTATTACTCTATCCTTCCACCTCTAATTTGGTCTCCCACTTCTCCTCGTTCCCTCCACCTCTGACGCATATATCCTCTTTGTCAATCTTTCCTCACTCATTCTCTCTATATGTCCAAATCATTTCAACACACCCTCCTCTGCTCTCTCATCCATACTCTTTTTATTACCACATATCTCTTTTACCCCTTCATTACTTACTCGATCAAACCGTCTTGCACCACATATTGTCCTCAAACATTTTACTTCCAACACATCCACCCTCCTCCGAACAACCCTATATATAGCCCATGCCTCGCAAACATTTAGAATTGTTGGAACCCCTATTCCTTCAAACATACCCATTTTTGCTCTCCGAGATAATGTTCTTGCCTTCCACACATTCTTCAACGCTCCCAGAACCTTCGCCCCCTACCCCACCCTGTGACTCACTTCTGCTTCCATCGCTCCATCCTCTGCTAAGTCGACTGCCATATATCTAAAGCACTTCACTTCCTTTAATTTTCCCCTTTCAAACTTACATCCCAGTTAACTTATTCCTCAACCCTACTGAATCTAATAACCTTGTTCTTATTCACATTAACTCTCAACTTTCTCCTTTCACACAATTTTCCAAACTCATTCACCAACCTCTGCAGTTTCTCATTCGAATCAGCCATCAGTGCTGTATGAACAGCTGGCTCACATCACAAACCCTCTCATCCCCAACAGACTGCATTCTCACCCCTCTCTCCAAAACTCTCGCACTTATCTGCCTAACAACTCCATCCATAAACAAATTCAACAACCATGGAGACATCACGCACCCCTGACGCCAACCGAAATTCACTGGGAACCAATCACTTTCCTCTCTTCCTACTCGCACACATGCCTTACCTCCTCGATAAAAACTTTTCACTGCATCTAACAACTTACCTCCCACACCATATATTCTTAATACCTTCCACAGAGTATCTCTATCAACTCTATCATATGCCTTCTCCAGATCCATAAATGCTACATACAAATCCATCTGTTTTTCTAAGTATTTCTCACATACATTCTTCAAAGCAAACACCTGATCCACACATCCTCTACCACTTCTGAAACCACACTGCTCTTCCCCAGTCTGATGCTCTGTACATGCCCTCACCCTCTCAATCAATACCTTCCCATATAATTTCCCAGGAATACTCAACAAACTTATACCTTTGTAATTTGAACACACCTTTATCCCCTTTGCCTTTGTACAATGGCACTATGCATGCATTCCACCAATCCTCAGGCACTTCACCATGAACCATACATACATTGAATATCCTCACCAACCAGTCAACAACAAAGTCACCCCCTTTTTTAATAAATTCCACAGCAATATCATCCATACCTGCCGCCTTGCCGGCTTTCATCTTCCTCAAAGCTTTCACTACCTCTTCTCTGTTCGCCAAACCATTCCCCCTGACCCTCTCACTTTGCAAACCATCCCGACCAAAACACCCTATATCTGCCATTCTATCATCAAACACATTCAACAAACCTCAAAAAAATACTCACTCCATCTCCTCCTCACATCACCACTACTTGTTATCACCTCCCCATTAGCCCCCTTCACTGATGTTCCCATTTGTTCCCTTGTCTTACGCACTTTATATACCTCCTTCCAAAACATCTTTCTATTCTCCCTAAAATTTAATGATATTCTTTCACCCCAACTCTCATTATCAATATATATATATATATATATATATATATATATATATATATATATATATATATATATATATATATATATATATATATATATATATATATATATAGGGGGCCTTGAAGAATGTGTGGAAGTCGAGAACATTATCTCGGAAAGCAAAAATGGGTATGTTTGAAGGAATAGTGCTTCCAACAATGTTGTATGGTTGCGAGGCGTGGGCTATGGATAGAGTTGTGCGCAGGAGGATGGATGTGCTGGAAATGAGATGTTTGAGGACAATGTGTGGTGTGAGGTGGTTTGATCGAGTGAGCAACGTAAGGGTAAGAGAGATGTGTGGAAATAAAAAGAGCGTGGTTGAGAGAGCAGAAGGGGGTGTTTTGAAGTGGTTTGGGCATATGGAGAGGATGAATGAGGAAAGATTGACCAAGAGGATATATGTGTCGGACGTGGAGGGAACAAGGAGAAGAGGGAGACCAAATTGGAGGTGGAAAGATGGAGTGAAAAAGATTTTGTGTGATCGGGGCCTGAACATGCAGGAGGGTGAAAGGAGGGCAAGGAATAGAGTGAATTGGAGCGATGTGGTATACCGGGGTTGACGTGCTGTCAGTGGATTGAATCAAGGCATGTGAAGCGTCTGGGGTAAACCATGGAAAGCTGTGTAGGTATGTATATTTGCGTGTGTGGGCGTATGTATATACATGTGTATGGGGGGGGTTGGGCCATTTCTTTCGTCTGTTTCCTTGCGCTACCTCGCAAACGCGGGAGACAGCGACAAAGTATAATAAAAAAAAAAAAAAATATATATATATATATATATATATGTATATATATATATATATATATATATATATATATATATATATATATATATATATATATATATATATATATATATATATACTGTGATTGTGTGCGTGTGTGTGTAGTGTGGTGTCTCATGTATGGTCTTTGCTATACATCAAATCATGAGATAATGTCACCAAGTTAAGATCTGTGAACTGTGGCAGATATTTGTTCATAATTTGTAGTGACACATCATATGTGTAGTGACCGTCTGTCTTGTCCCTTAAGTCTCTATACTCAGGAAGGTGTGTGTGTGTGTGTGTGTGTGTGTGTGTGTGTGTGTGTGTGTGTCTGTGTGTCTCAGGGAGGGTCGTGCACATGGCCACTTCCACTTTACCGTTGAATAAGTCAGAGTCTTGGTTCAAACTGGCCTTCCTCTCTCCCGCTCGCCTACTCCGCTGGTTTCATTGTTAATGTTGACTGTGAGAGAGAGAGAGAGAGAGAGAGAGAGAGAGAGAGAGAGAGAGAGAGAGAGAGAGAGAGAGAGAGAGAGAGAGAGAGAGAGAGAGAGAGAGAGAGAGAGAGAGAGAGAGAGAGAGAGAGGACCTCCCTGCAGGTGGTCGCTTGAAGTATATTTCATTTCCTCACAACCTGGATACATATGTAGGTTGTGCACTTCCTGCCACACTGGTTGTTGATGTGGCTCTGATGAATATTGTTACATAGAGTGAGACACGAGTGGTCTGGATTACTGACCATAGAGTGACACACGAGTGGTCTGGCATTACTGACCATAGAGTGACACACGAGTGGTCTGGCATTACTGACCATTGAGTGAGACACGAGTGGTCTGGCATTACTGACCATTGAGTGAGACACGAGTGGTCTGGCATTACTGACCATAGAGTGAGACACGAGTGGTCTGGCATTACTGACCATAGAGTGACACACGAGTGGTCTGGCATTACTGACCATAGAGTGAGACACGAGTGGTCTGGCATTACTGACCATTGAGTGAGACACGAGTGGTCTGGCATTAGTGACCATAGAGTGAGACACGAGTGGTCTGGCATTACTGACCATAGAGTGAGACACGAGTGGTCTGGCATTACTGACCATAGAGTGAGACACGAGTGGTCTGGCATTACTGACCATAGAGTGACACACGAGTGGTCTGGCATTACTGACCATAGAGTGAGACACGAGTGGTCTGGCATTACTGACCATAGAGTGACACACGAGTGGTCTGGCATTACTGACCATAGAGTGAGACACGAGTGGTCTGGCATTACTGACCATTGAGTGAGACACGAGTGGTCTGGCATTACTGACCATAGAGTGAGACACGAGTGGTCTGGCATTACTGACCATAGAGTGAGACACGAGTGGTCTGGCATTAGTGACCATAGAGTGACACACGAGTGGTCTGGCATTACTGACCATTGAGTGAGACACGAGTGGTCTGGCATTACTGACCATAGAGTGACACACGAGTGGTCTGGCATTACTGACCATAGAGTGACACACGAGTGGTCTGGCATTACTGACCACAGAGTGAGACACGAGTGGTCTGGCATTACTGACCATAGAGTGAGACACGAGTGGTCTGGCATTACTGACCATTGAGTGAGACACGAGTGGTCTGGCATTACTGACCATAGAGTGAGACACGAGTGGTCTGGCATTACTGACCATAGAGTGACACACGAGTGGTCTGGCATTACTGACCATAGAGTGACACACGAGTGGTCTGGCATTACTGACCATAGAGTGAGACACGAGTGGTCTGGCATTACTGACCATTGAGTGAGACACGAGTGGTCTGGCATTACTGACCATAGAGTGACACACGAGTGGTCTGGCATTACTGACCATAGAGTGACACACGAGTGGTCTGGCATTACTGACCATAGAGTGACACACGAGTGGTCTGGCATTACTGACCATTGAGTGAGACACGAGTGGTCTGGCATTACTGACCATAGAGTAAGACACGAGTGGTCTGGCATTACTGACCATAGAGTGAGACACGAGTGGTCTGGCATTACTGACCATTGAGTGAGACACGAGTGGTCTGGCATTACTGACCATAGAGTGACACACGAGTGGTCTGGCATTACTGACCATAGAGTGAGACACGAGTGGTCTGGTATTACTGACCATAGAGTGACACACGAGTGGTCTGGCATTAGTGACCATAGAGTGACACACGAGTGGTCTGGCATTACTGACCATAGAGTGAGACACGAGTGGTCTGGCATTACTGACCATAGAGTGACACATGAGTTGTCTGGCATTACTGACCATAGAGTGAGACACGAGTGGTCTGGCATTACTGATCATAGAGTGAGACACGAGTGGTCTGGCATTACTGACCATTGAGTGAGACACGAGTGGTCTGGCATTACTGACCATAGAGTGAGACACGAGTGGTCTGGCATTACTGACCATAGAGTGAGACACGAGTGGTCTGGCATTACTGACCATAGAGTGAGACACGAGTGGTCTGGCATTACTGACCATTGAGTGAGACACGAGTGGTCTGGCATTACTGACCATAGAGTGAGACACGAGTGGTCTGGCATTAGTGACCATAGAGTGACACACGAGTGGTCTGGCATTACTGACCATAGAGTGACACACGAGTGGTCTGGCATTACTGACCATAGAGTGACACATGAGTGGTCTGGCATTACTGACCACAGAGTGAGACACGAGTGGTTCTGGCATTACTGATCATAGAATGAGACACGAGTGGTCTGGCATTACTGACCATAGAGTGAGACACGAGTGGTCTGGCATTAGTGACCATAGAGTGAGACACGAGTGGTCTGGCATTACTGACCATAGAGTGACACATGAGTGGTCTGGCATTACTGACCATAGAGTGAGACACGAGTGGTCTGGCATTACTGATCATAGAGTGAGACACGAGTGGTCTGGCATTACTGACCATAGAGTGAGACACGAGTGGTCTGGCATTACTGACCATAGAGTGACACACGAGTGGTCTGGCATTACTGACCATAGAGTGAGACACGAGTGGTCTGGCATTAGTGACCATATCTGATACACACATATGTATGATGATGTTCTGTCTCGTAACAACTGTTGTATTGTCCAACATCACAAGTATAGTTCTCCCGCCACAACCACAACCTGAGACAAAGGAAATCTATCTTACATAATGACCCTCATAACCTACACCTCAAGTGGCGTCCTAATAATGTTGTGATCTTCCTAACTTGTATGATTCTGTCTGGCTTCGTCTACACTCATACCGGTTCACTATCACCCACGCGAGAGCCAGGCAACCTTAACAATACATGAGAGAACATGACAGGGTTAACATTTGTTCACTATCACCCACGTGAGAGCCAGGCAACCTTAACAATACATGAGAGAACATGACAGGGTTAACATTTGTTCACTATCACCCACGTGAGAGCGAGATAACGTTAACAATACATGAGAGAACATGACAGGGTTAACATATGTTCACTATCACCCACGCGAGAGCGAGATAACGTTAACAATACATGAGAGAACATGACAGGGTTAACATTTGTTCACTATCACCCACGCGAGAGCGAGATAACGTTAACAATACATGAGAGAACATGACAGGGTAAACATATGTTCACTATCACCCACGCGAGAGCGAGATAACGTTAACAATACATGAGAGAACATGACAGGTAAACATATGTTCTTCCTTCTTCTTCTGTTGTACTTTTGGAGATATAATACAGGAGGGGAGGATTCCCCCCCCCCTCTTCATGTCCTACTACACTCGGAGAACACATGTTGCCAGGACTGTGTCTGGTCTGGCCCAGCCCAAGCGATATTGTGCTCAAGTATATACATAGTAACGTCTATATGATACATATAAACGTCTATATTATACATAGTAACCTCTACATTATACAGAGTAACGTCTGTATTATACATAGTAACGTCTATATCATACATAGCAACGTCTACATCATACATGTAACGTCTATATCATACAGTGTCATATATCACACTACCATATCTCCAGGTTATACACCAGCTTGTAGTGGTGTTAACTCCATACTTCCCCAGCTACTGTCCAAGGTTCATCATCGTATATATATATATATATATATATATATATATATATATATATATATATATATATATATATATATATATATATATATATATATATATATATATATATATATATATATATATATTAATATATATATATATATATATATATATATATATATATATATATATATATATATATATATATATATATATATATATATATATATATATATATATATATAGGGTGTTTTGGTCGAGGTGGTGTGCAAAGTGAGAGGTTTAGGGAAAATGATTTGGTAAATAGAGAAGAGGTAGTAAAAGCTTTACGGAAGATGAAAGCCGGCAAGGCAGCAGGTTTGGATGGTATTGCAGTGGAATTTATTGAAAAAGGGGGTGACTGTATTGTTGACTGGTTGGTAAGGTTATTCAATGTATGTATGATTCATGGTTAGGTGCCTGAGGATTGGCGGAATGCGTGCATAGTGCCATTGTACAAAGGCAAAGGGGATAAGAGTGAGTGCGCAAATTACAGAGGTATAATTTTGTTGAGTATTCCTGGTAAATTATATGGGAGGGTATTGATTGAGAGGGTGAAGGCATGTACAGAGCATCAGATTGGGGAAGAGCAGTGTGGTTTCAGAAGTGGTAGAGGATGCGTGGATCAGGTGTTTGCTTTGAAGAATGTATGTGAGAAATGCTTAGAAAAACAAATGGATTTGTATGTAGCGTTTATGGATCTGGAGAAGGCATATGATAGAGTTGATAGAAATGCTCTGTGGAAGGTTTTAAGAATATATGGTGTGGGAGGCAAGTTGTTAGAAGCAGTGAAAAGTTTTTATCGAGGATGTAAGGCATGTGTACGTGTAGGAGGAGAGGAAAGTGATTGGTTCTCAGTGAATGTGGGTTTGCGGCAGGGGTGTGTGATGTCTCCATGGTTGTTTAATTTGTTTATGGATGGGGTTGTTAGGGAGGTGAATGCAAGAGTTTTGGAAAGAGGGGCAAGTATGCAGTCTGTTCTGGATGAGAGAGCTTGGAAAGTGAGTCAGTTGTTGTTCGCTGATGATACAGCGCTGGTGGCTGATTCAAGTATGAAACTGCAGAAGCTGGTGACTGAGTTTGGTAAAGTGTGTGAAAGAAGAACGTTAAGAGTAAATGTGAAAAAGAGCAAGGTTATTAGGTACAGTAGGGTTGTGGGTCAAGTCAATTGGGTAGTAAGTTTGAATGGAGAAAAACTGGAGGAAGTAAAGTGTTTTAGATATCTGGGAGTGGATCTGGCAGCGGATGAAACCATAGAAGCGGAAGTGAATCATAGGGTGAGGGAGGGGGCGAAAATTCTGGGAGCCTTGAAGAATGTTTGGAAGTCGAGAACATTATCTCGGAAAGCAAAAATGGGTATGTTTGAAGGAATAGTGGTTCCAACAATGTTGTATGGTTGCGAGGCGTGGGCTATGGATAGAGTTGTGCGCAGGAGGGTGGATGTGCTGGAAATGAGATGTTTGAGGACAATATGTGGTGTGAGGTGGTTTGATCGAGTAAGTAATGATAGGGTAAGAGAGATGTGTGGTAATAAGAAGAGAGTGATTGAGAGAGCAGAAGAGGGTGTTTTGAAATGGTTTGGTCACATGGAGAGAATGAGTGAGGAAAGATTGACCAAGAGGATATATATGTCAGAAGTGGAGGGAACGAGAAGTGGGAGACCAATTTGGAGGTGGAAAGATGGAGTGAAAAAGATTTTGAGTGATCGGGGCCTGAACATGCAGGAGGGTGAAAGGCGGGCAAGGAATAGAGTGAATTGGAACGATGTGGTATACCGGGGTCGACGTGCTGTCAATGGATTGAACCAGGGCATGTGAAGCGTCTGGGGTAAACCATGGAAAGTTGTGTGGGGCCTGGATGTGGAAAGGGAGCTGTGGTTTCGGTGCATTATTACATGACAGCTAGAGACTGAGTGTGAACGACTGGGGCCTTTGGTGTCTTTTCCTAGCGCTACCTCGCACACATGA
>NC_092228.1:25732388-25737388 GCF_036320965.1 Panulirus ornatus
GAAACACCTTGTAGGATCTCACACACACACATGTGAGACACCTTGTAGGATCTCACACACACATGTGAGACACCTTGTAGGATCTCACACACACATGTGAGACACCTTGTAGGATCTCACACACACACATGTGAGACACCTTGTAGGATCTCACACACACACATGTGAGACACTTTGTAGGATCTCACACACACACATGTGAGACACCTTGTAGGATCTCACACACACACATGTGAGACACCTTGTAGGATCTCACACACACATGTGAGACACCTTGTAGGATCTCACACACACATGTGAGACACCTTGTAGGATCTCACACACACATGTGAGACGTCTTATATTTCTCAAAAAATTATTTTCAGCAATGAAGGAAAATCCGTGGAATTGGGTCGTCCAGTTTGGGGCGGAAAGTTCCCCATTGTCTTGTCTGAGAGAGGCAGCCAAGACATTATTATTGTCTTCTTTTGTCTGGTCTGGCGCTACTGTACCAGGGCGGGAGACAGGTAAGGTCTGGCGCTACTGTACCAGGGCGGGAGATAGGTAAGGTCTGGCGCTACTGCACCAGGGCGGGAGATAGGTAAGGTCTGGCGCTACTGTACCAGGGCGGGAGATAGGTAAGGTCTGGCGCTACTGTACCAGGGCGGGAGATGGGTAAGGTCTGGCGCTACTGTACCAGGGCGGGAGATAGGTAAGGCCTGGCGCTACTGTACCAGGGCGGGAGATAGGTAAGGTCTGGCGCTACTGTACCAGGGCGGGAGATAGGTAAGGTCTGGCGCTACTGTACCAGGGCGGGAGATAGGCAAGGTATGGCGCTACTTGTGCTATGGTGGGAGATTTAATTTCCCATTGTAATGTACGGTGGCAGTATTTCCCATCTATGTGGAGGCGGAAATAAGTCTTAACGTGGAAGATGTGGGAAGGTTCTGGCAGAGCTGAGGAATGTGTGGAATGACAGGCAGTCATCCCGGAGGACGGAGAAGGGTAGAGTGTTGCCCACAGTGTGCGAGGTGTGGCCTACAGATGAGCAGCTCCGGAGGAGGAAGGTGGATGTGTTGAATATTAAATGTTTGAGGACAATATGTGGTGTGGGGGGTGGGGGGTTATATGTGTCAGAGGTGGAGGGAACGAGGAGAAGTGGGAGACCAAATTGGAGGTGGAAAGATGGAGTGAAAAAGATTTTGAGTGATCGGGGCCTGAACATGCAGGAGGGTGAAAGGCGTGCAAGGAATAGAGTGAATTGGAACGATGTGGTATACCGGGGTCGACGTGCTGTCAATGGATTGAACCAGGGCATGTGAAGTGTCTGGGGTAAACCATAGAAAGTTCTGTGGGGCCTGGATGTGGAAAGGGAGCTGTGGTTTCGGTGCATTATACATGACAGTTAGGGGTTGGCGATGCTGTTTCCTATGGGCCGGGGTAGCGCCAGGCATGGTTGAAGGCAAGCAAGTATGAATATGTACATGCGTATATATGTATATGTCTGTGTATATGTATGTATGTTTATGTATATGTGTAAATGTTGATATGTATATGTATGTATATGTGCGTGTATGGGCGTTTATGTATATACATGTGTGTATAAGAGTGGATGGGCCAATCTTCGTCTGTCCTGGCGCTACCTGGCGGCAAAAGGCCATCAAGTATCAAATATATATATATATATATATATATATATGTATATATATATATATATATATATATATATATATATATATATATATATATATATATATATATATATATATATATAATTTGCTGTAGTTTTGTACATAGTGGTGGGTTATAATAAGTATGATTGTAGTGGGTTTGAGGTTGTACCAGCGTGAGGTAAGATCCGTCAAGTCTGAGACGTGGACGTGGATGATACGGTCAGTAGCTGGGTAGTGTGGACACCTTACTTGTCAGTAGCTGGGTAGTGTGGACACCTTACTTGTCAGTAGCTGGGTAGTGTGGACACCTTACTTGCTGCCCATCATGATCTTCCGGGAGTCGCCCAGTGTACACCAAGTGTTGCTTCGTCCCACAACTTTTCTCTCGTGTCTTGCCACTGTTTACAATCACAACCTCTGCATACGAGGAGGAGTAAAGTTAGATGTTGTAGTGAGGGTGACACCCGGACACAACACAACACAACACAACACAACACAACACAACACAACACAACACAACACACAATATTTGTAACTTCTTGCACCGCCGTGTGTTGTGTGTCTGGCATCATGTATTGTTGTGTGAAGGTCCACGTGTGAGTGGCTGTCTACAAGGAGATCCACCTTGTGAACACTGGAGGTAAGTTAGGTTGTGTCATAACCCCGAGTATCTGTTGTTACTGTGGTTGTAAGGTGGAGGACAACAGTTGTGCACAACACCACACACGCTGCACTGAACCTCCAACAAACCTTCACAGTTCTTGAATTGTTGTGTCCATGTGAGGAGGGAGGAGACAGTAACTGTTACTTGTGCATGGTGAGGAGGGAGGCAGACAGTAACTGTTACTTGTGCATGGTGTGGAGGGAGGAGACAGTAACTGTTACTTGTGCATGGTGTGGAGGGAGGAGACAGTAACTGTTACTTGTGCATGGTGTGGAGGGAGCAGACAGTAACTGTTACTTGTGCATGGTGTGGAGGGAGCAAACAGTAACTGTTACTTGTGCATGTTGTGGAGGGAGCAGACAGTAACTGTTACTTGTGCATGGTGTGGAGGGAGCAAACAGTAACTGTTACTTGTGCATGGTGTGGAGGGAGGAGACAGTAACTGTTACTTGTGCATGGTGTGGAGGGAGCAAACAGTAACTGTTACTTGTGCATGTTGTGGAGGGAGGAGACAGTAACTGTTACTTGTGCATGGTGTGGAGGGAGCAGACAGTAACTGTTACTTGTGCATGGTGTGGAGGGAGCAGACAGTAACTGTTACTTGTGCATGGTGTGGAGGGAGCAGACAGTAACTGTTACTTGTGCATGGTGTGGAGGGAGGAGACAGTAACTGTTACTTGTGCATGGTGTGGAGGGAGCAGACAGTAACTGTTACTTGTGCATGGTGTGGAGGGAGCAGACAGTAACTGTTACTTGTGCATGGTGTGGAGGGAGCAGACAGTAACTGTTACTTGTGCATGGTGTGGAGGGAGCAGACAGTAACTGTTACTTGTGCATGGTGAGGAGGGAGGAGACAGTAACTGTTACTTGTGCATGGTGTGGAGGGAGCAGACAGTAACTGTTACTTGTGCATGGTGTGGAGGGAGCAGACAGTAACTGTTACTTGTGCATGGTGTGGAGGGAGCAGACAGTAACTGTTACTTGTGCATGGTGTGGAGGGAGGAGACAGTAACTGTTACTTGTGCATGGTGTGGAGGGAGGAGACAGTAACTGTTACTTGTGCATGGTGTGGAGGGAGGAGACAGTAACTGTTACTTGTGCATGGTGTGGAGGGAGCAGACAGTAACTGTTACTTGTGCATGGTGTGGAGGGAGGCAGACAGTAACTGTTACTTGTGCATGGTGTGGAGGGAGCAGACAGTAACTGTTACTTGTGCATGGTGTGGAGGGAGGAGACAGTAACTGTTACTTGTGCATGGTGTGGAGGGAGCAGACAGTAACTGTTACTTGTGCATGGTGTGGAGGGAGGAGACAGTAACTGTTACTTGTGCATGGTGTGGAGGGAGCAGACAGTAACTGTTACTTGTGCATGGTGTGGAGGGAGGAGACAGTAACTGTTACTTGTGCATGGTGTGGAGGGAGCAGACAGTAACTGTTACTTGTGCATGGTGTGGAGGGAGGAGACAGTAACTGTTACTTGTGCATGGTGTGGAGGGAGCAGACAGTAACTGTTACTTGTGCATGGTGTGGAGGGAGCAGACAGTAACTGTTACTTGTGCATGGTGTGGAGGGAGCAGACAGTAACTGTTACTTGTGCATGGTGTGGAGGGAGGAGACAGTAACTGTTACTTGTGCATGGTGTGGAGGGAGGAGACAGTAACTGTTACTTGTGCATGGTGTGGAGGGAGCAGACAGTAACTGTTACTTGTGCATGGTGTGGAGGGAGCAGACAGTAACTGTTA
Source organism: Panulirus ornatus (assembly GCF_036320965.1). Taxonomy (NCBI): domain Eukaryota; kingdom Metazoa; phylum Arthropoda; class Malacostraca; order Decapoda; family Palinuridae; genus Panulirus; species Panulirus ornatus. The sequence continues at coordinate 25,736,446 of NC_092228.1, forward strand.
CTTTTGCATGGTGTGGAGGGAGCAGACAGTAACTGTTACTTGTGCATGGTGTGGAGGGAGGAGACAGTAACTGTTACTTGTGCATGGTGTGGAGGGAGGAGACAGTAACTGTTACTTGTGCATGGTGTGGAGGGAGGAGACAGTAACTGTTACTTGTGCATGGTGTGGAGGGAGCAGACAGTAACTGTTACTTTTGCATGGTGTGGAGGGAGGAGACAGTAACTGTTACTTGTGCATGGTGTGGAGGGAGGAGACAGTAACTGTTACTTGTGCATGGTGTGGAGGGAGGAGACAGTAACTGTTACTTGTGCATGGTGTGGAGGGAGGAGACAGTAACTGTTACTTGTGCATGGTGTGGAGGGAGGAGACAGTAACTGTTACTTGTGCATGGTGTGGAGGGAGGAGACAGTAACTGTTACTTGTGCATGGTGTGGAGGGAGCAGACAGTAACTGTTACTTGTGCATGGTGTGGAGGGAGCAGACAGTAACTGTTACTTGTGCATGGTGTGGAGGGAGGAGACAGTAACTGTTACTTGTGCATGGTGTGGAGGGAGGAGACAGTAACTGTTACTTGTGCATGGTGTGGAGGGAGCAGACAGTAACTGTTACTTGTGCATGGTGTGGAGGGAGGAGACAGTAACTGTTACTTGTGCATGGTGTGGAGGGAGCAGACAGTAACTGTTACTTGTGCATGGTGTGGAGGGAGGAGACAGTAACTGTTACTTGTGCATGGTGTGGAGGGAGGAGACAGTAACTGTTACTCGTGCATGGTGTGGAGGGAGCAGACAGTAACTGTTACTTGTGCATGGTGTGGAGGGAGGAGACAGTAACTGTTACTTGTGCATGGTGTGGAGGGAGCAGACAGTAACTGTTACTTGTGCATGGTGTGGAGGGAGGAGACAGTAACTGTTACTTGTGCATGGTGTGGAGGGAGGAGACAGTA
>NC_092228.1:25744888-25964888 GCF_036320965.1 Panulirus ornatus
ACCACTACACAGTGTATAACTGGCAGAACTGACCACCACACAGTATATAACTAGCAGAACTGACCACCACACAGTATATAACTGGCAGAACTGACCACCACACAGTATATAACTGGCAGAACTGACCACCACACAGTATATAACTGGCAGAACTGACCACCACACAATGTATAACTGGCAGAACTGACCACCACACAGTGTATAACTGGCAGAACTGACCACCACACAGTATATAACTGACAGAACTGACCACCACACAGTATATAACTGGCAGAACTGACCACCACACAGTATATAACTGGCTGAACTGACCACCACACAGTATATAATTGCCAGAACTAACCACTACACAGTGTATAACTGGCAGAACTGACCACCACACAGTATATAACTGGCAGAACTGACCACCACACAGTGTATAACTGGCAGAACTGACCACCACACAGTGTATAACTGGCAGAACTGACCACCACACAGTGTATAACTGGCAGAACTGACCACCACACAGTATATAACTGGCAGAACTGACCACCACACAGTATATAACTGGCAGAACTGACCACTACACTGTGTATAACTGGCAGAACAGGCCACCACACAGTATATAAGTTGGCAGAACTGACCACCACACAGTATATAAGTTGGCAGAACTCACCATGTGCGAGGAGGAGGAGCTGGGAGGAAGTATTCAAAATTAGATTTCACACACAATATGCATTACTGGACCAGGTAGAATGTGTGTGTGTGGAGAGTGGTCTCTCTCTCTCTCTCTCTCTCTCTCTCTCTCTCTCTCTCTCTCTCTCTCTCTCTCTCTCTCTCTCTCTCTCTCTCTCTCTCTCTCTCTCTCTCTCTCTCTCTCTCTCTCTCTCTCTCTCTCTATCATATTCAGGTGTTGATACGTTGGATTCCTGTCGCCACCTCCTGCAGTGGAGTGAGCCATTTGCATGAAGGCGACGGCTCCAGCATACACTAGTCAGTCACCTTGTCTCTCACACTCCACACCTGCCTTCTGTATCCATCTGATGTCTCCTGAAGTGCTGAAACGTGACAACCTGAAGTCCTGAACCCTGACAACCTGAAGTGCTGAAACATGACAACCTGAAGTCCTGAAACGTGACAGCCTGAAGTGCTAAATCATGACAACCTGAAGTGCTGAAACATGACAACCTGAAGTGCTGAAACATTACAACCTGAAGCGCTGAACCATGACATCCTGAAGTGCTGAATCATGACAACCTGAAGTGCTGAATCATGACAACCTGAAGTGCTGAAACATGACAACCTGAAGTGCTGAAACATGACAACCTGAAGCGCTGAACCATGACAACCTGAAGTGCTGAATCATGACAACCTGAAGTGCTGAAACATAACAACCTGAAGTGCTGAAACATGACAACCTGAAGTGCTGAATCATGACAACCTGAAGTGCTGAAACATGACAACCTGAAGTGCTGAAACATGACAACCTGAAGTGCTGAATCATGACAACCTGAAGTGCTGAAACATGACAACCTGAAGTGCTGAAACATGACAACCTGAAGTGCTGAATCATGACAACCTGAAGTGCTGAAACATGACAACCTGAAGTGCTGAAACATGACAACCTGAAGTGCTGAATCATGACAACCTGAAGTGCTGAAACATGACAACCTGAAGTGCTGAATCATGACAACCTGAAGTGCTGAATCATGACAACCTGAAGTGCTGAAACATGACAACCTGAAGTGCTGAATCATGACAACCTGAAGTGCTGAAACATGACAACCTGAAGTGCTGAAACATGACAACCTGAAGTGCTGAAACATAACAACCTGAAGTGCTGAAACATGACAACCTGAAGTGCTGAAAAATGACAACCTGAAGTGCTGAATCATGACAACCTGAAGTGCTGAAACATGACAACCTGAAGTGCTGAATCATGACAACCTGAAGTGCTGAAACATGACAACCTGAAGTGCTGAAACATGACAACCTGAAGTGCTGAAACATAACAACCTGAAGTGCTGAAACATGACAACCTGAAGTGCTGAAAAATGACAACCTGAAGTGCTGAAACATGACAACCTGAAGTGCTGAAACATAACAACCTGAAGTGCTGAAACATGAAAACCTGAAGTGCTGAAAAATGACAACCTATGTATGACACAAGATCTGTATATGAGACAAAGAATCTATGTATGACGCATACAAGATGTATGTATGAGACATACAAGATCTATGTATGATACATACAAGGTCAATGTATGATACATACAAGATTTGTTCATGAGACATACCTAACCTATGTATGTGGCATAAAAGATCTCTGTATGAGACATAAAAGATCTGTGTATGAGACATAAAAGATCTGTGTATGAGACATAAAAGATCTGTGTATGAGACATAAAAGATCTGTGTATGAGACAAAAAAGATCTGTGTATGAGACATAAAAGATCTGTGTATGAGACATAAAAGATCTGTGTATGAGACATAAAAGATCGGTGTATGAGACATAAAAGATCTCTGTATGAGACATAAAAGATCTGTGTATGAGACATAAAAGATCTGTGTATGAGACATAAAAGATCTGTGTATGAGACATAAAAGATCTGTGTATGAGACATAAAAGATCTGTGTATGAGACAAAAAAGATCTGTGTATGAGACATAAAAGATCTGTGTATGAGACATAAAAGATCTGTGTATGAGACAAAAAAGATCTGTGTATGAGACATAAAAGATCTGTGTATGAGACATAAAAGATCTGTGTATGAGACATAAAAGATCGGTGTATGAGACATGAAAGATCTGTGTATGAGACATAAAAGATCGGTGTATGAGACATAAAAGATCGGTGTATGAGACATAAAAGATCTGTGTATGAGATATAAAAGATCTCTGTATGAGACATAAAAGATCTCTGTATGAGACATAAAAGATCTGTGTATGAGACATAAAAGACCTGTGTATGAGACATAAAAGATCTGTGTAAACGGGATATAGAGTGGACTCCAACACTGTACATTGTGAAGCCACGTAGGATATCGCCTTGACTCCAGCAGGATATAAGGTAAAGTCAGATAGGATATAGGATGGACTCTTGCATGATGTATCCTGCTAGAGTCCAAGTTATATCCTGCTGGAATCCATGTTATATCCTGCTGGAGTCCTTGTTATATCCTGCTGGAGTCCATGTTATATCCTGCTAGAGTCCATGTTATATCCTGCTGGAGTCCATGTTACATCCTGCTGGAGTCCATGTTATATCCTGCTAGAGTCCAAGTTATATCCTGCTAGAGTCCATGTTATATCCTGCTGGAGTCCATGTTATATCCTGCTGGAGTCCATGTTATATCCTGCTAGAATCCATGTTATATCCTGCTGGAGTCCATGTTATATCCTGCTGGAGTCCATGTTATATCCTGCTAGAGTCCATCTCATATCCTGCTGGAGTCCATGTTATATCCTGCTGGAATCCATGTTATATCCTGCTGGAGTCCGTGTTATATCCTGCTGGAGTCCATGTTATATCCTGCTAGAGTCCATGTTATATCCTGCTGGAGTCCATGTTATATCCTGCTAGAGTCCATGTTATATCCTGCTAGAGTCCATCTTATATCCTGCTGGAGTCCATGTTATATCCTGCTGGAGTCCATGTTATATCCTGCTGGAGTCCATGTTATATCCTGCTAGAATCCATGTTATATCCTGCTGGAGTCCATGTTATATCCTGCTAGAATCCATGTTATATCCTGCTGGAGTCCATGTTATATCCTGCTGGAGTCCATGTTATATCCTGCTGGAGTCCATGTTATATCCTGCTAGAATCCATGTTGTATCCTGCTGGAGTCCATGTTATATCCTGCTGGAGTCCATGTTATATCCTGCTGGAGTCCATGTTATATCCTGCTAGAATCCATGTTATATCCTGCTGGAGTCCATGTTATATCCTGCTGGAGTCCATGTTATATCCTGCTGGAGTCCATGTTATATCCTGCTAGAATCCATGTTATATCCTGCTGGAGTCCATGTTATATCCTGCTAGAATCCATGTTATATCCTGCTGGAGTCCATGTTATATCCTGCTGGAGTCCATGTTATATCCTGCTGGAGTCCATGTTATATCCTGCTGGAGTCCATGTTATATCCTGCTGGAGTCCATCTTATATCCTGCTGGAGTCCATGTTATATCCTGCTAGAATCCATGTTATATCCTGCTAGAGTCCATGTTATATCCTGCTGGAGTCCATGTTATATCCTGCTGGAGTCCATGTTATATCCTGCTAGAATCCACGTTATATCCTGCTAGAGTCCATCTTATATCCTGCTGGAGTCCACGTTATATCCTGCTGGAGTCCATCTTATATCCTGCTGGAGTCCATGTTATATCCTGCTGGAGTCCTTGTTATATCCTGCTAGAGTCCAGGCTCGACTGTAAACAAACAACTGTATGACTCTATGTTGTTGGTTGTGGTTCTATGGATTGAAGGCAAGTTATGATGAGCCACATACATCAATGGTTATCAACTGACCCACCAGCACTGAGGCATATTGATCCTCCAAAATCAATGTTCTTTATATTCTAATTACGTTGTGAAGCTGACTATAACAACTTACTGCTTAAAACCATAATGACATCAAGCTTATTATACCAAGCTTATTTTGTGACTATTATACCAAGCTTATCTTGTGACTATTCAATACATATCACAACGTAAGACTGATATCATAATGGCATATCATTGTAAAGAATGAAAACAATACCAGAAAAAAAACATATATATATATATATATATATATATATATATATATATATATATATATATATATATATATATATATATTTTTTTTTTTTTTTTTTTTTTTTTATACTTTGTCGCTGTCTCCCGCGTTTGCGAGGTAGCGCAAGGAAACAGACGAAAGAAATGGCCCAACCCCCCCCCCATACACATGTACATACACACGTCCACACACGCAAATATACATACCTACACAGCTTTCCATGGTTTACCCCAGACGCTTCACATGCCTTGATTCACTCCACTGACAGCACGTCAACCCCTGTATACCACATCGCTCCAATTCACTCTATTCCTTGCCCTCCTTACACCCTCCTGCATGTTCAGGCCCCGATCACACAAAATCTTTTTCACTCCATCTTTCCACCTCCAATTTGGTCTCCCTCTTCTCCTCGTTCCCTCCACCTCCGACACATATATCCTCTTGGTCAATCTTTCCTCACTCATTCTCTCCATGTGACCAAACCATTTCAAAACACCCTCTTCTGCTCTCTCAACCACGCTCTTTTTATTTCCACACATCTCTCTTACCCTTACGTTACTTACTCGATCAAACCACCTCACACCACACATTGTCCTCAAACATCTCATTTCCAGCACATCCATCCTCCTGCGCACAACTCTACCCATAGCCCACGCCTCGCAACCATACAACATTGTTGGAACCACTATTCCTTCAAACATACCCATTTTTGCTTTCCGAGATACTGTTCTCGACTTCCACACATTTTTCAAGGCTCCCAAAATTTTCGCCCCCTCCCCCACCCTATGATCCACTTCCGCTTCCATGGTTCCATCCGCTGACAGATCCACTCCCAGATATCTAAAACACTTCACTTCCTCCAGTTTTTCTCCATTCAAACTCACCTCCCAATTGACTTGACCCTCAACCCTACTGTACCTAATAACCTTGCTCTTATTCACATTTACTCTTAACTTTCTTCTTCCACACACTTTACCAAACTCAGTCACCAGCTTCTGCAGTTTCTCACATGAATCAGCCACCAGCGCTGTATCATCAGCGAACAACAACTGACTCACTTCCCAAGCTCTCTCATCCCCAACAGACTTCATACTTGCCCCTCTTTCCAGGACTCTTGCATTTACCTCCCTAACAACCCCATCCATAAACAAATTAAACAACCATGGAGACATCACACACCCCTGCCGCAAACCTACATTCACTGAGAACCAATCACTTTCCTCTCTTCCTACACGTACACATGCCTTACATCCTCGATAAAAACTTTTCACTGCTTCTAACAACTTGCCTCCCACACCATATATTCTTAATACCTTCCACAGAGCATCTCTATCAACTCTATCATATGCCTTCTCCAGATCCATAAATGCTACATACAAATCCATTTGCTTTTCTAAGTATTTCTCACATACATTCTTCAAAGCAAACACCTGATCCACACATAATCTACCACTTCTGAAACCACACTGCTTTTCCCCAATCTGATGCTCTGTACATGCCTTCACCCTCTCAATCAATACCCTCCCATATAATTTACCAGGAATACTCAACAAACTTATACCTCTGTAACTGCAGCACTCACTCTTATCCCCTTTGCCTTTGTACAATGGCACTATGCACGCATTCCGCCAATCCTCAGGCACCTCACCATGAGTCATACATACATTAAATAACCTTACCAACCAGTCAACAATACAGTCACCCCCTTTTTTTTTTTTTTATAAATTCCACTGCAATACCATCCAAACCTGCTGCCTTGCCGGCTTTCATCTTCCGCAAAGGTGAAGGCATGTACAGAGCATCAGATTGGGGAAGAGCAGTGCGGTTTCAGAAGTGGTAGAGGATGTGTGGATCAGGTGTTTGCTTTGAAGAATGTATGTGAGAAATACTTAGAAAAGCAAATGGATTTGTATGTAGCATTTATGGATCTGGAGAAGGCATATGATAGAGTTGATAGAGATGCTCTGTAGAAGGTATTAAGAATATATGGTGTGGGAGGCAAGTTGTTAGAAGCAGTGAAAAGTTGTTATCGAGGATGTAAGGCATGTGTACGTGTAGGAGGAGAGGAAAGTGATTGGTTCTCAGTGAATGTAGGTTTGCGGCAGGGGTGTGTGATGTCTCCATGGTTGTTTAATTTGTTTGTTGATAGGGTTGTTAAGGAGGTAAATGCAAGAGTTTTGGAAAGAGGGGCAAGTATGAAGTCTGTTGTGGATGAGAGAGCTTGGGAAGTGAGTCAGTTGGTCGCTGATGATACATCGCTGGTGGCTGATTCATGTGAGAAACTGCAGAAGCTGGTGACTGAGTTTGGTAAAGTGTGTGAAAGAAGAAAGTTGAGAGTAAATGTGAATAAGAGCAAGGTAATTAGGTACAGTAGGGTTGAGGGTCAAGTCAATTGGGAGGTAAGTTTGAATGGAGAAACACTGGAGGAAGTAAAGTGTTTTAGATATCTGGGAGTGGATCTGGCAGCGGATGGAACCATGGAAGTGGAAGTGAATCATAGGTTGAGGGAGGAGGCGAAAATCCTGAGAGCCTTGAAGAATGTGTGGAAGTCGAGAACATTTTCTCGGAAAGCAAAAATGGGTATGTTTGAAGGAATAGTGGTTCCAACAATGTTGTATGGTTGCGAGGTAGCGCAAGGAAACAGACGAAAGAAATGGCCCAACCCACCCCCATACACATGTATATACATACGTCCACACACGCAAATATACATACCTACACAGCTTTCCATGGTTTACCCCAGACGCTTCACATGCCCTGATTCAATCCACTGACAGCACGTCAACCCCGGTAAACCACATCCATCCAATTCACTCTATTCCTTGCCCTCCTTTCACCCTCCTGCATGTTCAGGCCCCGATCACACAAAATCTTTTTCACTCCATCTTTCCACCTCCAATTTGGTCTCCCACATCTTCTCGTTCCCTCCACCTCCGACACATATATCCTCTTGGTCAATCTTTCCTCACTCATTCTCTCCATGTGCCCAAACCATTTCAAAACACCCTCTTCTGCTCTCTCAACCACGCTCTTTTTATTTCCACACATCTCTCTTACCCTTACGTTACTTACTCGATCAAACCACCTCACACCACACATTGTCCTCAAACATCTCATTTCCAGCACATCCATCCTCCTGCGCACAACTCTATCCATAGCCCACGCCTCGCAGCCATACAACATTGTTGGAACCACCATTCCTTCAAACATACCCATTTTTGCTTTCCGAGATAATGTTCTCGACTTCCACACATTCTTCAAGGCTCCCAGGATTTTCGCCCCCTCCCCCACTCTATGATATATATATATATATATATATATATATATATATATATATATATATATATATATATATATATATATATATATATATATATATATATATATATATTCTTTCCTTGAGGCTGTCTGCAGCCATATAGAGGGTTACGTCAGTAGTGTTACACAATCAGATGAAATATAATATCATATACCTTCCCCCGCTCTGTCTTTTACGGGATCCTATATAAAGAAAATGGGAAATATGTGTCTGCTTTACACTGAGGTTCCAGACAGAACAGTGTTATGACGTCACTGTCTTGATGGGGGTGATGATGATGATGATGGTGATGGTGATGATGATGATGATGATGATGATAATGGTGATGATGATGATGTTGATGATGATGATGATGATGGTGATGATGATGATGATGATGGTGATGATGTTGATGATGATGATGATGATGATGATGGTGATGATGATGATGATGATGATGATGATGATAATGATGGTGATGATGATGATGGTGATGATGATGATGATGATGATGATGATGAGATGGTGATGATGATGATGATGATGGTGATGATGATGATGATGATGATGGTGATGATGGTGATGATGATGATGGTGATGATGATGATGATGGTGATGATGATGATGATGATGATGATGATGATGATGGTGATGATGATGATGGTGATGGTGATGATGATGATGATGATGATGGTGATGATGATGGTGATGATGATGATGATGATGGTGATGATGATGATGATGATGGTGATGATGATGATGGTGATGATGATGATGATGATGATGATGGTGATGATGATGATGATGATGATGGTGATGATGATGATGATGATGATGATGATGATGATGATGATGGTGATGATGGTGATGATGATGATGGTGATGATGATGATGATGGTGATGATGATGGTGATGATGATGATGATGATGATGATGATGATGATGATGGTGATGATGATGATGGTGATGGTGATGATGATGATGATGATGGTGATGATGGTGATGATGGTGATGATGATGATGATGGTGATGATGATGATGATGATGATGATGGTGATGATGATGATGATGATGATGATGGTGATGATGATGATGATTATGATGATGACGTTGACGATGGTGATGATGATGATGATGATGATGATGATGATGATGATGTGGTGATGATGATGATGGTGATGGTGATGATGATGATGATGATGATGATGATGATGATGGTGATGATGATGATGGTGATGGTGAAGATGATGATGGTGTTGATGATGATGGTGATGATGATGATGGATGATGATGATGATGATGATGATGGGATGATGGTGATGATGGTGATGATGATGATTATGGATGATGATGGGATGATGATGATGATGATGTGATGATGATGATGATGCGATGATGGTGATGATGTGATGATGATATGATTGATGATGATGATGGTGATGATGATGATGATGATGATGATGATGATGGTGATGATGAGTGATGATGATGATGATGATGATGATGGTGATGATGATGATGTGATGATGATGGTGATGATGATGATGATGATGATGATGATGATGATGATGATGATGATGATGGTGATGATGGTGATGATGATGATGATGGTGATGATGATGATGATGGTGATGATGGTGATGATGGTGATGATGATGATGATGTTGATGATGATGATGGTGATGATGATGATGATGATGATGATGATGGTGATGATGGTGATGATGATGATGATGATGATGATGATTATGATGATGACGATGACGATGGTGATGATGATGATGATGATTATGATGGTGATGATGGTGATGATGGTGATGATGATGATGATGATGATGATGGTGATGGTGATGATGGTGATGATGGTGATGATGATGGTGATGATGATGATGATGATGATGATGATGATGATGATGACGGTGATGATGATGATGATGATGGTGATGATGGTGATGATGGTGATGATGATGATGATGGTGATGATGATGATGGTGATGATGATGATGATGGTGATGATGATGATGATGATGATGGTGATGATGGTGATGATGATGGTGATGATGATGATGATGATGATGATGATGATGGTGATGATGGTGATGATGTGATGATGATGATGATGATGATGATGATGATGATGATGATGATGATGATGGATGATGATGATGATGATGATGATGATGGTGATGATGGTGATGATGATGATCATGATGATGATGATCATGATGATGATGGTGATGATGATGATTATGATGGTGATGATGATGATGATGATGATGATCATGATGGTGATGATGATAACGATGGTGATGATGATGATGATGATGATGATGATGATGATGATGATCATGATGATGATGGTGATGATGATGATGGTGATGATGATGATGATGATGGTGATGATGGTGATGATGATGATCATGATGATGATGATCATGATGATGATGGTGATGATGATGGTGATGATGATGATGATGATGATGATGATGATGGTGATGATGATGGTGATGATAATGATGGTGATGATGATGATGATGATGGTGATGATGGTGATGATGATGATCATGATGATGATGATCATGATGATGATGGTGATGATGATGATGATGATGGTGATGATGGTGATGATGATGATCATGATGATGATGATCATGATGATGATGGTGATGATGATCATGATCATGATGATGATGGTGATGATGATGATGGTGATGATGATGGTGATGATAATGATGGTGATGATGATGATGATGACTTCATCATGCAATATAGAGACATATGAGGAAGGTTAGGTTACTGAAGCAGTTTTTGTGTCATGAGAAATCATTCTGGACCATCTCACCTGGCTGTTGGGGTCAGAACAATGATAAACCATCATTACCTCCCTCCTGCCTCATGATGGTGACCTGAGGATGGTGACGTGTGGATGGTGACCTGAGGATGGTGACGTGTGGATGGTGACGCGAGGATGGTGAAGTAAGGATGGTGACGTGAGGATGGTGACGTGAGGATGGTGAAGTAAGGATGGTGAAGTGAGGATGCTCAAGTAAGGATGGTGAAGTGAAGATAGTGAAGTGAGGATAGTGAAGTAAGGATAGCGAAGTGAGGATAATGTAGTAAGGATGGTGAAGTAAGGATGTTAAAGTAAGGATGGTGAAGTAAGTCTACATACAGACACAATAAGGCAGAACGCAATATTGAGCCACATTAACAAGTATCTTAAAGATCAAGTCTTATGTCCGCACACCACACCACTTCCCTAACCACAGCTTCATCCTCTACCACATGTACCTGCTGGACTTCATCCTCTACCACACGTACCTGCTGGGCTTCATCCTCTACCACATGTACCTGCTGGGCTTCATCCTCTACCACATGTACCTGCTGGGCTTCATCCTCTACCACATGTACCTGCTGGGCTTCATCCTCTACCACACGTACCTGCTGGGCTTCATCCTCTACCACACCTTCCTGCTGGGCTTCATCCTCTACCACACATACCTGCTGGGCTTCATCCTCTACCACATGTACCTGCTGGGCTTCATCCTCTACCACACATACCTGCTGGGCTTCATCCTCTACCACACGTACCTGCTGGGCTTCATCCTCTACCACACATACCTGCTGGGCTTCATCCTCTACCACACATACCTGCTGGGCTTCATCCTCTACCACACGTACCTGCTGGGCTTCATCCTCTACCACACGTACCAGCTGGGCTTCATCCTCTACCACACATACCTGCTGGGCTTCATCCTCTACTACAACACCTCTGGGCTTCATCCTGTGTGTGTGTGTGTGTGTGTGTGTGTGTGTGTGTGTGTGTGTGTGTGTGTGTGTGTGTGTGTGTGTGTTTGTGTAAACTTTCCTCTCTGTATCTCATGGTTTATATTGTTCCGTTGTCCTGGAGCAGAAGTTTGTGCAGTCTTTTAAAAAGTTACTTTAAGTGTGCAAAAATGTGTCCATTGTTGACAATTTCTAAACATGAAATATTAATGACCGGATAAAGTTATGGAGAGAATTTGTAGAAGGATAACATGAACAAAGTTACATAAATCCATGTTATATAAATCCATGTTATATAAATCCATGTTACGGGAGAGATCATGTGTGTCACTGACCAGCAGCGAACACATCACATGTGAGGCAGATCCTGACCTGTGTGTACACCACATGTGAGGCAGATCCTGACCTGTGTGTACAACACATGTGAGGCAGATCCTGACCTGTGTGTACACCACATGTGAGGCAGATCCTGACCTGTGTGTACACCACATGTGAGGCAGATCCTGACCTGTGTGTACATCACATTTGAGGCAGATCCTGACCTGTTTGTACACCATATGTGAGGCAGATCCTGACCTGTGTGTACACCACATGTGAGGCAGATCCTGACCTGTGTGTACATCACATGTGAGGCAGATCCTGACCTGTGTGTACACCACATGTGAGGCAGATCCTGACCTGTGTGTACACATATGAGGCAGATCCTGACCTGTGTGTACATCACATGTGTGGCAGATCCTGACCTGTGTGTACATCACATGTGAGGCAGATCCTGACCTGTGTGTACACCACATGTGAGGCAGATCCTGACCTGTGTGTACATCACATGTGAGGCAGATCCTGACCTGTGTGTACATCACATGTGAGGCAGATCCTGACCTGTGTGTACACCACATGTGAGGCAGATCCTGACCTGTGTGTACATCACATGTGAGGCAGATCCTGACCTGTGTGTACACCACATGTGAGGCAGATCCTGACCTGTGTGTACATTACATGTGAGGCAGATCCTGACCTGTGTGTACACCACATGTGAGGCAGATCCTGACCTGTGTGTACATCACATGTGAGGCAGATCCTGACCTGTGTGTACACCACATGTGAGGAAGATCCTGACCTGTGTGTACAACACATGAGGCAGATCCTGACCTGTGTGTACACTACATGTGAGGCAGATCCTGACCTGTGTGTATACCACATGTGAGGCAGATCCTGACCTGTGTGTACATCACATGGTGAGGCAGATCCTGACCTGTGTGTACACCACATGTGGCAGATCCTGACCTGTGTGTATCATCACATGTGAGGCAGATCCTGACCTGTGTGTACATCACAAGTGAGGCAGATCCTGACCTGTGTGTACACCACATGTGAGGAAGATCCTGACCTGTGTGTACAACACATGAGGCAGATCCTGACCTGTGTGTACACTACATGTGAGGCAGATCCTGACCTGTGTGTACATCACATGTGAGGCAGATCCTGACCTGTGTGTACATCACATGTGAGGCAGATCCTGACCTGTATGTACACCACATGTGAGGCAGATCCTGACCTGTGTGTACATCACATGTGAGGCAGATCCTGACCTGTGTGTACACCACATGTGAGGCAGATCCTGACCTGTGTGTACACTACATGTGAGGCAGATCCTGACCTGTGTGTACATCACATGTGAGGCAGATCCTGACCTGTGTGTACACCACATGTGAGGCAGATCCTGACCTGTCTGTACACCACATGTGAGGCAGATCCTGACCTGTGTGTACACCACATGTGAGGCAGATCCTGACCTGTGTGTACACCACATGTGAGGCAGATCCTGACCTGTGTGTACACTACATGTGAGGCAGATCCTGACCTGTGTGTTAAGGTCAACATTATGTAAGTAAAGTCATGGTTGAGGTAGATACTCTGAGGTGCGTACATCTCCTCACAACTTACCCTACATCGTTTCACAACCTTGTTCTCCTGCAGTGCTTCATGTGAAGCTTCTCCCTCACTAACAACAGTTGTGGCTCTTGTTTTTGCTTCTGGCTACATCATCAACGTCATTCGGTCTTTTGTACAGATATTCAGAACCATTACTTATGTCGTCCACTGATGGGTTATAGTGGTGGCAGTCATGGTCATGTTTTGGTGGCAGTCATCGTCATGTTGTGGTGGCAGTCATCGTCATGTTGTGGTGGCAAGCGTCGGTCATTGTCATGTTGTGGTGGCAAGCGTCGGTCATCGTCATGTTGTGGTGGCAGTCATCGTCATGTTGTGGTGGCAGTCATCGTGATGTTGTGGTGGCAAGCGTTGGTCATCTTCATGTTGTGGTGGCAGTCATCGTCATGTTGTGGTGGCAAACGTCGGTCATCGTCATGTTGTGGTGGCAAGCGTCGGGCATCGTCATGTTGTGGTGGCAAGCGTCGGTCATCGTCATGTTGTGGTGGCAGTCATCGTCATGTTGTGGTGGCAGTCATCGTGATGTTGTGGTGGCAAGCGTCGGTCATCTTCATGTTGTGGTGGCAGTCATCGTCATGTTGTGGTGGTAAGCGTCGGTCAACGTCATGTTGTGATGGCAGTCATCGTCATGTTGTGGTGGCAAGCGTCGGTCATCGTCATGTTGTGGTGGCAGTCATCGTCATGTTGTGGTGGCAGTCATCGTGATGTTGTGGTGGCAAACGTCGGTCATCGTGATGTTGTGGTGGCAAGCGTCGGTCATTGTCATGTTGTGGTGGCAAGCGTCGGTCATCGTCATGTTGTGGTGGCAGTCATCGTCATGTTGTGGTGGCAGTCATCGTGATGTTGTGGTGGCAAACGTCGGTCATCGTCATGTTGTGGTGGCAAGCGTCGGTCATCGTCATGTTGTGGCGGCAGTCATCGTCATGTTGTGGTGGCAAGCGTCGGTCATCGTCATGTTGTGGTGGCAAACGTCGGTCATCGTCATGTTGTGGTGGCAAACGTCGGTTATCGTCATGTTGTGGTGGCAAGCGTCGGTCATCGTCATGTTGTGGTGGCAAGCATCGGTCATCGTCATGTTGTGGTGGCAGTCAACCTCATGTTGTGGTGGCAGTCATTGTGATGTTGTGGTGGCAAGCGTCGGTCATAGTGATGTTGTGGTGGCAAGCGTCGGTCATCGTCATGTTGTGGTGGCAGTCATCGTGATGTTGTGGTGGCAGTCATCGTGATGTTGTGGTGGCAAACGTCGGTCATCGTCATGTTGTGGTGGCAAGCGTCGGTCATCGTCATGTTGTGGTGGCAAGCGTCGGTCATCGTCATGTTGTGGTGGCAGTCATCGTCATGTTGTGGTGGCAAGCGTCGGTCATCGTCATGTTGTGGTGGCAGTCATCGTCATGTTGTGGTGGCAAGCGGCGGTCATCGTCATGTTGTGGTGGCAATCATCGTCATGTTGTGGTGGCAAGCGTCGGTCATCGTCATGTTGTGGTGGCAGTCATCGTCATGTTGTGGTGGCAAGCGTCGGTCATCGTCATGTTGTGGTGGCAAGCTGTGTGATCCTTGTGTCTACACAGAGCATCATCATCCTCATCATCACTATCATCATCACTATCATGATCATGTTTATCATCATCATCATCATCATCATCCATTATCTTATTAACATGTCTTATGATCCATTATCTTATTAACATGTCTTATGATCCATTATCTTGTTAACATGTCTTATGATCCATTATCTTATCAACATGTCTTATGATCCATTATCTTATCAACATGTCTTATGATCCATTATCTTGTTAACATGTCTTATGATCCATTATCTTATCAACATGTCTTATAATCCATTATCTTACTTGTCTTTCGCACGTTATATACCTCGACCCAAAACATCATTATATTATCACTATTGTTTACTGATATTCGCTCACCCCAACTCTCATTTACCCTCTTTTTCAACCTCTACACCTTCCTCTTGACCTCCTACCGTTTACTCTTGTACGTGTCCCAATAACTGCACTCCTTCCCTATAAATACCACCCGCACACCTCAGTTTTGTCTTTCATGAACAACTTTACTTCATCCCACCACTCACTACCCTTTCTAATCTGCCCACTTTCCACTTTTCTCATGCCACATACATCACTTGTGCAAGCCATCACCGCTTCTCTAAATACATCCCGTTCTTCATCACTTTCCTCACTTCATTTGTTCTCACCTTTTGCCATTCTACACTCAATCTCTCCTAGTACTTCCTCACACAAGTCTCCTTTCCAAGCTCACTTACTCTCACAACTCTCTTCTCCCAGATATTATTTCTTCTTTTTTTAAAACCGCTCAGCACGTTTACATTTAAAAATCTCTCTTACACTTACATCACGTAATATGTCATGTTGTAATACTGTCCGCTGATCATCTCTCCTACACACATACGTTTACTTGTGTATATCCCTCAGTCAGACCAGGTCTTCCCAATCACTAGTCCCTTTCATCGCACAACTCCACAAGCTTTTCATCATGTCCATTCACAAAAAGGAATAACTCATGCGTCCCAGTAGTATGTCAAAACTTGGACTACCAGTGTGGGGGAAGGTTGTGTTCCAGGTGTCTGTAGAGCCACAACTTGTGTGGGGTTGTGTGTAGAGCCACAAGTTGTGTGGGGTTGTGAGTAGAGCCACAAGTTGTGTGGGGTTGTGTGTAGAGCCACAAGTTGTGTGGGGTTGTGTGTAGAGCCACAATTTGTGTGGGGTTGTGTGTAGAGCCACAAGTTGTGTGGGGTTGTGTGTAGAGCCACAAGTTGTGTGGGGTTGTGTGTAGAGCCACAAGTTGTGTGGGGTTGTGTGTAGAGCCACAAGGTGTGTGGGGTTGTGTGTAGAGCCACAAGTTGTGTGGGGTTGTGTGTAGAGCCACAAGGTGTGTGGGGTTGTGTGTAGAGCCACAAGGTGTGTGGGGTTGTTTGTAGAGCCACAAGTTGTGTGGGGTTGTGTGTAGAGCCACAAGTTGTGCGGGGTTGTGTGTAGAGCCACAAGGTGTGTGGGGTTGTGTAGAGCCACAAGTTGTGTGGGGTTGTGTGTAGAGCCACAAGATGTGTGGGGTTTTGTGTAGAGCCACAAGTTGTGTGGGGTTGTGTGTAGAGCCACAAGGTGTGTGGGGTTGTGTGTAGAGCCACAAGTTGTGTGGGGTTGTGTGTGGAGCCACAAGGTGTGTGGGGTTGTGTGTAGAGCCACAAGTTGTGTGGGGTTGTGTGTAGAGCCACAAGTTGTGTGGGGTTGTGTGTAGAGCCACAAGTTGTGTGGGGTTGTGTGTAGAGCCACAAGTTGTGTGGGGTTGTGTGTAGAGCCACAAGGTGTGTGGGGTTGTGTGTAGAACCACAAGTTGTTTGGGGTTGTGTGTAGAGCCACAAGTTGTGTGGGGTTGTGTGTAGAGCCACAAGTTGTGTGGGGTTGTGTGTAGAGCCACAAGGTGTGTGGGGTTGTATGTAGAGCCACAAGGTGTGTGGGGTTGTGTGTAGAGCCACAAGGTGTGTGGGGTTGTGTGTAGAGCCACAAGTTGTGTGGGGTTGTGTGTAGAGCCACAAGTTGTGTGGGGTTGTGTGTAGAGCCACAAGGTGTGTGGGGTTGTGTGTAGAGCCACAAGTTGTGTGGGGTTGTGTGTAGAGCCACAAGTTGTGTGGGGTTGTGTGTAGAGCCTCAAGTTGTGTGGGGTTGTGTGTAGAGCCACAAGTTGTGTGAGGTTGTGTGTAGAGCCACAAGGTGTGTGGGGTTGTGTGTAGAGCCACAAGTTGTGTGGGGTTGTGTGTAGAGCCACAAGTTGTGTGGGGTTGTGTGTAGAGCCACAAGTTGTGTGGGGTTGTGTGTAGAGCCACAAGTTGTGTGGGGTTGTGTGTAGAGCCACAAGTTGTGGGGTCATGTGTAGAGCCACAAGTTGTGTGGGGTTGTGTGTAAAGCCACAAGTTGTGTGGGGTTGTGTGTAGAGCCACAAGTTGTGTGGGGTTGTGTGTAGAGCCACAAGTTGTGTGGGGTTGTGTGTAGAGCCACAATTTGTGTGGGGTTGTGTGCAGAGCCACAAGTTGTGTGGGGTTGTGTGTAGAGCCACAAGTTGTGGGGTCATGTGTAGAGCCACAAGTTGTGTGGGGTTGTGTGTAGAGCCACAAGTTGTGTGGGGTTGTGTGTAGAGCCACAAGTTGTGTGGGGTTGTGTGCAGAGCCACAAGTTGTGTGGGGTTGTGTGTAGAGCCACAAGGTGTGTGGGGTTGTGTGTAGAGCCACAAGGTGTGTGGGGTTGTGTGTAGAGCCACAAGTTGTGTGGGGTTGTGTGCAGAGCCACAAGGTGTGTGGGGTTGTGTGTAGAGCCACAAGGTGTGTGGGGCTGTGTGTAGAGCCACAAGTTGTGTGGGGTTGTGTGTAGAGCCACAAGTTGTGGGGTCATGTGTAGAGCCACAGTTTGCTTGGCTGATCCACTTGAGATCATGTGTGGTAGAGGCGTGTGTGTGTGTGTGTGTGTGTGTTGGTCTGGGATAGTGACCCGACCTCACTACTCTGTGTTTACCCAGATGGATGCATGATGGAGACCAGCTTGTGTTTGTGTGTGTGTGTGTGACCATGTATTGTGTCACATGGTCACAGTATTGTGTCACATGGATGATGCATTGTGTCACATGGTCACTGTATTGTGTCACATGGTCACTGTATTGTGTCACATGGACGATGTATTGTGTCACATGGTCACTGTATTGTGTCACATGGACGATGTATTGTGTCACATGGATGATGCATTGTGTCACATGGTCACTGTATTGTGTCACATGGTCACTGTATTGTTTCACATGGACGATGTATTGTGTCACATGGACGATGTATTGTGTCACATGGTCACTGTATTGTGTCACATGGTCACTGTATTGTGTTATATAAGTCTGTTGGTTACTGTATGATGATGTCATGCAGTTATGGCTGTATAATTAATATGTTTGTTCTTCTACAGGTGTGGCATCAAGGGAGGACCAGGCTTGCTGTTACAGGTACAGTAAACCTTGACTGTATCTTGAGAATATATGACGTCATCATAATGATGATGATGACCTTCACACGAAATGAATAGACAGCAATGAATAGAAAAGAAAGAGAGAAAAATATAGCACGTCGACCCCGGTATACCACATCATTCCAATTCACTCTGTTCCTTGCACGCCTCTCACCCTCTTGCATGTTAAGGCCCAGATAGCTCAATTCTTTTTTCACTCCATCCTTCCACCTCGACCAAATTGGAGGTGGAGGGATAGAGTGAAAAAGATCTTGAGTGATCGGGGCCTGAACATGCTGGAGGGTGAAAGGTGTGCAAGGAATAGAGTGAATTGGACCGATGTGGTATACCGGGGTCGACGTGGTCAATGGATTGAACCAGGGCATGTGAAGCGTCTGGGGTAAACCATGGAAAGTTCTGTGGGACCTGGATGTGGAAAGGGAGCTGTGGTTTCGGCGCATTATATATATGACGAATGTGACCTTCTTTGTCTGTTTTCCTGGCGCTACCTCGCTGAAGCAGGGGGTAGCGATGCTGTTTCCTGTGTGGCGGGGTGGCGACGTGATGGATGAGGGCACCATGTATGAACATGTATATGTATGTATAAGTCTGCGTATGCGATGGTAACTGACAATATATTCTTGTATAGTTACCAGGGACACACACAGCCCAGTCATGATGTGCCAACATGAAGGATATAAGACACGTGGATGTAGGAAGGATTAACATGATCTAACACGATGATTGTTAATATAGGAAGGATTAACATGATCTAACACGATTATTGATAGCAGAGGAAGGATTAACATGATCTAACACGATGATTGTTAATATAGGAAGGATTAACATGATCTAACACGATTATTGATAGCAGAGGAAGGATTAACATGATCTAACACGATGATTGTTAAAATAGGAAGGATTAACATGATCTAACACGATTATTGTTAATACAGGAAGGATTAACATGATCTAACACGATTATTGTTAATACAGGAAGGATTAACATGATCTAACACGATTATTGATAGCAGAGGAAGGATTAACATGATCTAACACGATTATTGTTAATACAGGAAGGATTAACATGATCTAACACGATGGATGTTAAGCTAGGAAGGATTAACATGATTTAACACAATGGTTGTTAATATAGGAAGGATTAACATGATCTAACACGATTATTGATAGCAGAGGAAGGATTAACATGATCTAACACGATGATTGTTAATATAGGAAGGATTAACATGATCTAACACGATTATTGTTAATACAGGAAGGATTAACATGATCTAACACGATTATTGTTAATACAGGAAGGATTAACATGATCTAACACGATTATTGATAGCAGAGGAAGGATTAACATGATCTAACACGATTATTGTTAATACAGGAAGGATTAACATGATCTAACACGATTATTGTTAATACAGGAAGGATTAACATGATCTAACACGATGGATGTTAAGCTAGGAAGGATTAACATGATTTAACACAATGGTTGTTAATATAGGAAGGATTAACATGATCTAACACGATTATTGATAGCAGAGGAAGGATTAACATGATCTAACACGATGATTGTTAATATAGGAAGGATTAACATGATCTAACACGATTATTGATAGCAGAGGAAGGATTAACATGATCTAACACGATGATTGTTAATATAGGAAGGATTAACATGATCTAACACGATTATTGATAGCAGAGGAAGGATTAACATGATCTAACACGATGATTGTTAATATAGGAAGGATTAACATGATCTAACACGATTATTGTTAATACAGGAAGGATTAACATGATCTAACACGATTATTGTTAATACAGGAAGGATTAACATGATCTAACACGATGGATGTTAAGCTAGGAAGGATTAACATGATCTAACACAATGGTTGTTAATATAGGAAGGATTAACATGATCTAACACGATTATTGTTAATATAGGAAGGATTAACATGATCTAACACGATTATTGTTAATACAGGAAGG
The DNA here is from genome assembly GCF_036320965.1 of Panulirus ornatus. Taxonomy (NCBI): domain Eukaryota; kingdom Metazoa; phylum Arthropoda; class Malacostraca; order Decapoda; family Palinuridae; genus Panulirus; species Panulirus ornatus. Next base: position 25,765,700 of record NC_092228.1, read on the forward strand.
ATTAACATGATCTAACACGATGGATGTTAAGCTAGGAAGGATTAACATGATTTAACACAATGGTTGTTAATATAGGAAGGATTAACATGATCTAACACGATTATTGTTAATACAGGAAGGATTAACATGATCTAACACGATTATTGTTAATACAGGAAGGATTAACATGATCTAACACGATGGATGTTAAGCTAGGAAGGATTAACATGATCTAGAATGATGGTTGTCAATCTAGGAAGGATTAACATGATGTAACGCAACATGATGGTGTCACTATCCACCACAGTGTACCCAGGACATGATGGTGTCACTATCCACCACAGTGTACCCAGGACATGATGGTGTCACTATCCACTACAGTGTACCCAGGACATGATGGTGTCACTATTCACTACAGTGTACCCAGGACATGATGGTGTCACTATTCACTACAGTGTACCCAGGACATGATGGTGTCACTATCCACTACAGTGTACCCAGGACATGATGGTGTCACTATTCACTACAGTGTACCCAGGACATGATGGTGTCACTATCCACTACAGTGTACCCAGGACATGATGGTGTCATTATCCACTACAGTGTACCCAGGACATGATGGTGTCACTATTCACTACAGTGTACCCAGGACATGATGGTGTCACTATCCACTACAGTGTACCCAGGACATGATGGTGTCACTATTCACTACAGTGTACCCAGGACATGATGGTGTCACTATCCACTACAGTGTACCCAGGACATGATGGTGTCACTATCCACTACAGTGTACCCAGGACATGATGGTGTCACTATTCACTACAGTGTACCCAGGACATGATGGTGTCACTATCCACTACAGTGTACCCAGGACATGATGGTGTCACTATTCACTACAGTGTACCCAGGACATGATGGTGTCACTATCCACTACAGTGTACCCAGGACATGATGGTGTCACTATCCACTACAGTGTACCCAGGACATGATGGTGTCACTATTCTCTCACATCCACAGTTCCAGGTTCTCACTCAGACCTAACCCCTCCAGGTCACAGTAACCAGCAGACGGGTATTCCGTTACTGGTAATCGAACATTCATCTCTCTCTCATGGGCAACATAGCCACTGCTCAGTGTAACATGCTAATACATAAGTGGCACACGGTCGAATTGGTCCAATTACAGCCAAGCTTCCGATATATATATATATATATATATATATATATATATATATATATATATATATATATATATATATATATATATATATATATATATATATATATATATATATATATTTTGCTTTGTCGCTGTCTCCCACGTTAGCGAGGTAGCGCAAGGAAACAGACGAAAGAATGGCCCAACCCACCCACATACACATGTATATACATACGCGTCCACACACGCAAATATACATATCTATACATCTCAACGTATACGTATATATATATATACACACACAGACATATACATATATACACATGTACATAATTCATACTGTCTGCCTTTATTCATTCCCATCGCCACCTCGCCACACATGGAATAACAACCCCTCCCCCCTCATGTGTGCGAGGTAGTGCTAGGAAAAGACAACAGAGGCCACATTCGTTTACACTCATTCTCTAGCTGTCATGTAATTATGCACCGAAACCACAGCTCCCTTTCCACATCCAGGCCCCACAGAACTTTCCATGGTTTACCCCAGACGCTTTACATGCCCTGGTTCAAGCCATTGACAGCACGTCGACCCCTTTATAACACATAGTTCCAATTCACTCTATTCCTTGCCCGCCTTTCACCCTCCTGCATGTTCAGGCCCCGATCACTCAAGATCTTTTTCACTCCATCTTTCCACCTCCAATTTGGTCTCCCACTTCTCCTCGTTCCCTCCACCTCTGACACATATATCCTCTTGGTCAATCTTTCCACCTATAATTTGGTCACCCACTTCTCCTCGTTCCCTCCACCTCCGACACATATATCCTCTTGGTCAATCTTTCCTCACTCATTCTCTCCATGTGCCCAAACCATTTCAAAACACCCTCTTCTGCTCTCTCAACCACGCTCTTTTTATTTCCACACATCTCTCTTACCCTTACGTTACTTACTCGATCAAACCACCTCACACCACATATTGTCCTCAAACATCTCATCATTACCAGATCAAGTGATTATAATCATATTTGAGTCATTCAATATAAGTAGATTCTCTACTATAAACATAACATTGTTCGTCAAGCTTCACCTCACAATTATTGGACTAATTAAGTCAATCTTCAGGTGAGGCAGAAGACAATGAATGACTTAATTACCCTCACGAATAGATGATCATTTTGGTCGACAAAAATGAAAGAAAAATAATAATCTCAACATTCTAACTGGTCCAATGTGGACCTGTGTACCATCAGCTGGTCCAGCTCGGTCCTGTGTACCATCAGCTGGTCGAAGGTGGACCTCTGTACCATCAGCTGGTCGAAGGTGGACCTGTGGTCCACATTGTACTGGTGGTCCACATTGTACTGGTGGTCCACATTGTACTGGTGGTCCACACTGTACTGATCATGAGTCAGTGTTACCATCTGGCTGTATTCTATTTCATGTCAGTGTTGTGTGTTACATGTGAGCAGATGACTACTGGTAATACTTACGTTATATCTGAGTAACAGTGTTACCATCACCAGTGTTACATGTGAGCAGATGACTACTGGTAATACTGACGTTATATCTGAGTAACAGTGTTACCATCACCAGTGTTACATGTGAGCAGATGACTACTGGTGATGTGTTATGTGTCAGTGTAACACTGTGTTACATGTGAGCAGATGACTACTGGTAATACTGACGTTATATCTGAGTAACAGTGTTACCATCACCAGTGTTACATGTGAGCAGATGACTACTGGTGATGTGTTATGTGTCAGTGTAACACTGTGTTACATGTGAGCAGATGACTACTGGTAATACTGACGTTATATCTGAGTAACAGTGTTACCATCACCAGTGTTACATGTGAGCAGATGATACTGGTGATGTGTTCTGTGTCAGTGTAACACCGTGTTACATATGGGTAGACGACTACTGGTGGTGTTGTGTTATGTATCAGTGTAACACTGTGTTACATGTGAGCAGATGACAACTGGTGGTGTTGTGTTATGTTTCAGTGTAACACCGTGTTACATGTGAGCAGGTGACTACTGGTGGTGTTGTGTTATGTGTCAGTGTAACACCGTGTTACATACCGGGATCACAAACCTGGACCACAGCTTGAAGCGCGCCAGTCTTAGTACAGCTTAATCTGGAGCACATCAGCTGAGCTTTGATGTCAGGAAGTACATAGTACACTTGTGGTCTCCAGTGTAGATAGTTTACTTGTGGTCTCCTGTGTAGTAGTACACTTGTGGTCTCCAGTGTAGATAGTTTACTTGTGGTCTCCTGTGTAGTAGTACACTTGTGGTCTCCTGTGTAGTAGTACACTTGTGGTCTCCAGTGTAGTCGTACACTTGTGGTCTCTAGTGTAGATAGTACACTTGTGGTCACCTGTGTAGTAGTACACTTGTGGTCTCCTGTGTAGTAGTACACTTGTGGTCTCCAGTGTAGTAGTACACTTGTGGTCTCCAGTGTAGATAGTACACTTGTGGTCACCTGTGTAGTAGTACACTTGTGGTCTCCTGTATAGTAGTACACTTGTGGTCACCTGTATAGTAGTACACTTGTGGTCTCCAGTGTAGTAGTACACTTGTGGTCACCTGTGTAGTAATACACTTGTGGTCACCTGTGTAGTAATACACTTGTGGTCACCTGTGTAGTAGTACACTTGTGGTCACCTGTGTAGTAGTACACTTGTGGTCTCCAGTGTAGTAGTACACTTGTGGTCTCCTGTGTAGTGGTACACTTGTGGTCTCCTGTGTAGTAGTACACTTGTGGTCTCCTGTGTAGTAGTACACTTGTGGTCTCCTGTGTAGTAGTACACTTGTGGTCTCCAGTGTAGTAGTAAACTTGTGGTCACCTGTGTAGTAGTACACTTATGGTCTCCTGTGTAGTAGTACACTTGTGGTCACCTGTGTAGTAGTACACTTGTGGTCTCCAGTGTAGTAGTAAACTTGTGGTCACCTGTGTAGTAGTACACTTATGGTCTCCTGTGTAGTAGTACACTTGTGGTCTCCTGTGTAGTAGTACCTTGTGGTATCCTGTGTGTAGTAACTTCTGGTCTCCAGTGTAGTAGTACACTTGTGGTCTCCAGTGTAGTAGTACACTTGTGGTCATCTGTGTAGTAGTACACTTATGGTCTCCTGTGTAGTAGTACACTTGTGGTCTCCTGTGTAGTAGTACACTTGTGGTCTCCTGTGTAGTAGTACACTTGTGGTCTCTGTGTAGTAGTACACTTGTGGTCTCCTGTGTAGTAGTACACTTGTGGTCTCCTGTGTAGTAGTACACTTGTGGTCTCCTGTGTAGTAGTACACTTGTGGTCTCCTGTGTAGTAGTACACTTGTGGTCTCCTGTGTAGTAGTACACTTGTGGTCTCCTGTGTAGTAGTACAACTTGTGGTCTCCTGTGTAGTAGTACACTTGTGGTCTCCTGTGTAGTAGTACACTTGTGGTCTCCTGTGTAGTAGTACACTTGTGGTCTCCTGTGTAGTAGTACACTTGTGGTCTCCTGTGTAGTAGTACACTTGTGGTCTCCTGTGTAGTAGTACACTTGTGGTCTCCTGTGTAGTAGTACACTTGTGGTCTCCTGTGTAGTAGTACACTTGTGGTCTCCTGTGTAGTAGTACACTTGTGGTCTCCTGTGTAGTAGTACACTTGTGGTCTCCTGTGTAGTAGTACACTTCTGGTCTCCTGTGTAGTAGTACACTTGTGGTCTCCGATGTAGTAGTTCACTTGTGATCTCCTATGTAGTAGTACACTTGTGGTCTCCTGTGTAGTAGTACACTTCTGGTCTCCTGTGTAGTAGTACACTTGTGGTCTCCAGTGTAGTAGTACACTTGAGGTCTTCTGTGTAGTAGTACACTTGTGGTCTCCGATGTAGTAGTTCACTTGTGGTCTCCTGTGTAGTAGTACACTTGTGGTCTCGTGTGTAGTAGTACACTTGTGGTCTCGTATGTAGTAGTACACTTGTGGTCTCCTATGTAGTAGTACACTTGTGGTCTCCTGTGTAGTAGTACACTTGTGGTCTCCTATGTAGTAGTACACTTGTGGTCTCCTGTGTAGTGGTACACTTGTGGTCTCCTGTGTAGTAGTTCACTTGTGGTCTCCTATGTATTAGTACACTTGTGGTCTCCTGTGTAGTAGTACACTTGTGGTCTCCTATGTAGTAGTACACTTGTGGTCTGTGTACCGTTATCATTAACCTGGACCACTCTCTCGTCTTATCTCTATCATCACCTACATGTTATCACCTACATGTTATCACCTACATGTTATCACCTACATATTATCACCTACATGTTATCACCTACATGTTATCATCTACATATTATCACCTACATGTTATCATCTACATATTATCACCTACATGTTATCACCTACATGTTATCACCTACATATTATCACCTACATGTTATCACCTACATGTTATCACCTACATGTTATCATACTACATGTTATCACCTACATGTTATCACCTACATATTATCACCTACATGTTATCACCTACATGTTATCACCTACATGTTATCATACTACATATCATCACCTACATGTTATCACCTACATGTTATCATCTACATATTATCACCGACATGTTATCACCTACATGTTATCACCTACATATTATCACCTACATGTTATCACCGACATGTTATCACCTACATGTTATCACCTACATATTATCACCTACATATTATCACCTACATGTTATCACCTACATGTTATCACCTACATATTATCACCTACATATTATCACCTACATATTATCACCTACATGTTATCACCTACATATTATCACCTACATGTTATCACCTACATGTTATCATCTACATATTATCACCTACATGTTATCACCTACATGTTATCATACTACATATTATCACCTACATGTTATCACCTACATGTTATCACCTACATGTTATCACCTACATATTATCACCTACATGTTATCATACTACATATTATCACCTACATGGTATCACCTACATGTTATCACCTACATGTTATCACCTACATGTTATCATATTACATATCATCACCTACATATTATCACCTACATATTATCACCTACATGTTATCACCTACATATTATCACCTACATGTTATCACCTACATGTTATCACATGTGGAAATAAAAAGAGCGTGGTTGAGAGAGCAGAAGAGGGTGTTTTGAAATGGTTTGGGCACATGGAGAGAATGAGTGAGGAAAGATTGACCAAGAGGATATATGTGTCGGAGGTGGAGGGAACGAGGAGAAGAGGGAGACCAAATTGGAGGTGGAAAGATGGAGTGAAAAAGATTTTGTGTGATCGGGGCCTGAACATGAAAGGAGGGCAAGGAATAGAGTGAATTGGAGCGATGTGGTATACAGGGTTTGACGTGCTGTCAGTGGATTGAATCAAGGCATGTGAAGCGTCTGGGGTAAACCATGGAAAGCTGTGTAGGTATGTATATTTGCGTGTGTGGACGTGTGTATGTACATGTGTATGGGGGGGGGTTGGGCCATTTCTTTCGTCTGTTTCCTTGCGCTACCTCGCAAACGCGGGAGACAGCGACAAAGTATAAAAAAAAAAAAAAAAAAAAAAAAAAAAAAAAAAAAAAATGTTATCACCTACATGTTATCACCTACATGTTATCACCTACATATTATCATACTACATATTATCACCTACATGTTATCACCTACATATTATCACCTACATGTTATCATATTACATATTATCACCTACATGTTATCACCTACATGTTATCACCTACATATCATCATACTACATATTATCACCTACATGTTATCACCTACATGTTATCACCTACGTGTTATCACCTACATATTATCACATACATGTTATCACCTACATATTATTACCTACTTGTTATCATACTACATATTATCACCTACATGTTATCACCTACATATTATCACCTACATGTTATCATATTACATATTATCACCTACATGTTATCACCTACATATTATCACCTACATGTTATCACCTACATATTATCACCTACATGTTATCACCTACATATTATCACCTACATGTTATCACCTACATATTATCACCTACATGTTATCACCTACATGTTATCACCTACATATTATCACCTACATGTTATTACCTACATATTATCACCTACATGTTATCATACTACATATTATCACCTACATTTTATCACCTACATATTATCACCTACATGTTATCATATTACATATTATCACCTACATGTTATCACCTACATATTATCACCTACATGTTATCACCTACATATTATCACCTACATGTTATCACCTACATATTATCACCTACATGTTATCACCTACATGTTATTACCTACATATTATCACCTTCATGTTATCACCTACATGTTATCATACTACATATTATCACCTACATATTATCACCTACATGTTATCACCTACATATTATCACCTACATGTTATCATATTGCATATTATCACCTACATGTTATCACCTACATATTATCACCTACATATTATCACCTACATGTTATCACCTACATGTTATCACCTACATATTATCACCTACATGTTATTACCTACATGTTATCACCTACATGTTATCATACTACATATTATCACCTACATATTATCACCTGCATATTATCACCTACATGTTATCATCTACATATTATCACCTACATGTTATCACCTACATATTATCACCTACATGTTATCACCTACATATTATCACCTACATGTTATCACCTACATATTATCACCTACATGTTATCACCTACATGTTATCACCTACATGTTATCACCTACATATTATCACCGACATGTTATCACCTACATGTTATCACCTACATGTTATCACCTACATATTATCTCCTACATATTATCACCTACATATTATCACCTACATGTTATCATCTACATGTTATCACCTACATGTTATCACCTACATATTATCATACTACATATTATCACCTACATATTATCACCTACATGTTATCACCTACATATCATCACCTACATATTATCACCTACATGTTATCACCTACATGTTATCATACTACATATTTTCACCTACATGTTATCACCTACATGTTATCACCTACATATTATCATACTACATATTATCACCTACATATTATCACCTTCATGTTATCACCTACATGTTATCACCTACATTTTATCACCTACATATCATCATACTACATATTATCACCTACATATTATCACCTACATGTTACCACCTACATGTTATCACCTACATGTTATCACCTACATATTATCATACTACATGTTATCACCTACATGTTATCACCTACATGTTATCACCTACATGTTATCATACTACATATTTTCACCTACATGTTATCACCTACATGTTATCACCTACATGTTATCATACTACATGTTATCACCTACATGTTATCACCTACATGTTATCATACTACATGTTATCACCTACATGTTATCACCCACATGTTATCACCTACATGTTATCATACTACATGTTATCACCTTCATGTTATCTTGCCACCAGGGAAGGTGTCACAGTGACCCATGGTGTAGGATGCTGGCTGGGGTCCAGTCGTGCAGCTGGGGCTGGTGTTGGGTGTAGGCCAAGATACAACATACAGTTATTATCTCCCAAATGTCTCCTCTGTCCTCCATCACTAGGTTCTCCCAGGAGCGGAGACCTCAGCCAAACCCCCCAACCGTTGACTCTACCAATGTGACCATTACCGACCACACTACCAAAACTGAACTCCGAGGGAACACGGTCCACAGATCCGAATTGGACCATTACCGACCACACTACCAAAACCTAACTCCGAGGGAACACGGTCCACAGATCAATATGTTATCCGCGCCACCGCTCTAACTTGTGACGCTTCAAGATGTAACTCATTCTTGTTTTTATTCTTTATCTCGTGTTATCATTTATGATCAGAGAAGAACAACAACATGTATATGGCAAGCTCATGTAACCAATGTGTCTGACTATATTCACCTTTGTTTCATACACACCTTAAGTTATCGTAAACATCTGAAAACATCATACAATTCAAAGTCATCATACACATCATTAGTCATCATACACATCTTCAGTCATCATACACATCTCCAGTCATCATACACATCTCCAGTCATCATACACATCGTCAGTCATCATGTCATGGCTCGTAGTAATTTCTAGAGATGTGATAAGTGGTAATGATCAAGTAAGGTTACTACAATGTGCAACCATAGCCGGGGTCACAGTCAACCACTTAATAACAACATTAATGACCCAACTTGACCAATGATGGACCACCAACCATGCTGTGAACAACCACTTTCCTGTGGTGTAACAATGGTTGATAACTGTCATACATTGTATATGTAAATAAGACACATGACTCCACCAGTGTCTGTGTACACATGACTCCACATGTGTCTGTGTACATATGACTCCACCTGTGTCTGCGTACACATGACTCCACATGTGTCTGTGTACCCATGACTCCACATGTGTCTGTGTACCCATGACTCCACATATATCTCTGTACACATGACTCCACATAATACGACATGTGGCTGTGCACACATGACTCCACATGTGTCTATGTACACATAGCTCCACATGTGTCTGTGTACATATGACTCCACCTGTGTCTGTGTACACATGACTCCACATTTGTCTGTGTACACATGACTCCACATGTGTCTGTGTACATATGACTCCACCTGTGTCTGTGTACACATGACTCCACAGTGTCTGTGTACACATGACTCCACATGTGTCTATGTACATATGACTCCACCTGTGTCTGTGTACACAGCCACTGGGATATCGTACCATGTCATTGGTTGCAACACTGCAACATAGTCATGATGCATGTGTCAGTAGAGGTTACCACATATCTAAGGTTACTCACAGAAGTAATATGGCCGTCATGATAACACAATAGTAACTCAATCACCCACACCACAGTTACAAGACACAGTTTGTTGATATCCTTAACTGTTTGTGTCGCCTCGTGTTCGTACCTGGACCGCAACATGGTCTGTGTGTGTGTGTGTGTGTGTGTGTGTGTGTGTGTGTGTGTGTGTGTGTGTGACCTAGTGATGACCCCTCGTCCACCAGGTTATGTTGGTGGATGTTCGTCCAGGTCATGTTGGTGGGTGTTCGTCCTGCAGGTCATGTTGGTGGGTGTTCGTCCAGGTCATGTTGGTGGGTGTTCGTCCTGCAGGTCATGTTGGTGGGTGTTCGTCCTGCAGGTCATGTTGGTGGGTGTTCGTCCAGGTCATGTTGGTGGGTGTTCGTCCAAGTCATGATGGTGGGTGTTCGTACCTCGTCATATTGGTGGGTGTTCGTCCAGGTCATGTTGGTGGGTATTCGTCTAGGTCATGTTGGTGGGTGTTCGTCCAGGACATGTTAATGGTGTTTGTCCAGGTCATGTTGGCGGTGTTCGTCCAGATCATGTCCGTGGGTGTTTGTCCAGGTCATGTTGGTGGGTGTTCGTCCAGGACATGTTAGTGGGTGTTCGTCCAGGTCATGCTGGTGGTTGTTCGTCCAGATCATGTTGGTGGATGTTCGTCCAGGTCATGTTGGTGTGAGTTCGTCCAGGTCATGTTGGGGGGTGTTTGTCCTGCAGGTCATGTTGGTGGGTGTTCGTCCAGGTCATGTTGGTGGATGTTCGTCCAGATCATGTTGGTGGGAGTTCTTCCAGGTCATGTTTGTGGGTGTTCGTCCTGCAGGTCATGTTGGTGGGTGTTCGTCGAGGTCATGTTTGTGGGTATTCGTCCTGCAGGTCATGTTGGTGGGTGTTCGTCCTGCAGGTCATGTTGGTGGGTGTTCGTCCAGGTCATGTTGGTGAGTGTTCGTCCTGCAGGTCATGTCGGTGGGTGTTCGTCCTGCAGGCCATGTTGGTGGGTGTTCGTCCAGGTCATGTTGGTGGGTGTTCTCCTGCAGGTCATGTTGGTGGGTGTTCGTCCAGGTCCTGTTGGTGGTGTTCGTCCTGCAGGTCATGTTGGTGGGTGTTCGTCCTGCAGGTCATGTTGGTGGGTGTTCGTCCTGCAGGTCATGTTGGTGGGTGTTCGTTCAAGTCATGATGGTAGGTGTTCGTCCAGGTCATGTTGGTGGATGTTCGTCCAGGTCATGTTGGTGGAAGTTCGTCCAGGTCATGTTGGGGGTGTCTGTCCTGCAGGTCATGTTGGTGGGTGTTCGTCCAGGTCATGTTGGTGGATATTCGTCCAGGTCATGTTGGTGGGAGTTCTTCCAGGTCATGTTGGTGGGTGTTCCTCCAAGTCATGATGGTGGGTGTTCGTCCAGGTCATGTTGGTGGGTGTTCGTCGTGCAGGTCATGTTTGTGGTTGTTCGTCCTGCAGGTCATGTTGGTGGGTGTTCGTCCTGCAGGTCATGTTGGTGGGTGTTTGTCCAGGTCATGTTGGTGAGTGTTCGCCCTGCAGGTCATGTCGGTGAATGTTCGTCCTGCAGGCCATGTTGGTGGGGGTTCGTCCAGGTCATGTTGGAGGGTATTCTGCAGGTCATGTTGGTGGATGTTCGTCCTGCAGGTCATGTTGGTGGGTGTTCGTCCAGGTCATGTTGGTGGATGTTCGTCCTGCAGGTCATATTGGTGGGTGTTCGTCCAGGCCATGTTGGTGGGTGTTCTGCAGGTCATGTTGGTGGATGTTAGTCCTGCAGGTCATGTTGGTGGGTGTTCGTCCAGGTCATGTTGGTGGGTTTCGTCCAGGTCATGTTGGTGGATGTTCGTCCTGCAGGTCATATTGGTGGGTGTTCGTCCAGGTCATGTTGATGGGTGTTCGTACCTCGTCATGTTGGTATGTATTCGTCCAGGTCATGTTGGCGGGTGTTCGTCCTGCATGTCATATTGGTGGGTGTTCGTCCAGGAATTGTTGGTGGGTGTTCGTACCTCGTCATGTTGGTATGTGTTCGTCCAGGTCATGTTGGCGGGTGTTCGTCCAGGTCATGTTGGTAGGTGTTTGTCCGGGGCATGTTGATGGGTGTTCGTCCAGGACATGTTAGTGGTTGTTCGTCCTGCAAGTCATATTGGTGGGTGTTCGTCCAGGTCATGTTGGTGGGTGTTCGTACCTCGTCATGTTGGTATGTGTTCGTCCAGGTCATGTTGGCGGGTGTTCGTCCAGGTCATGTTGGTAGGTGTTTGTCCAGGGCATGTTGGTGGGTGTTCGTCCAGGACCTGTTAGCGGTTGTTCGTCCAGGACCTGTTAGCGGTTGTTCGTCCAGGACCTGTTAGCGGTTGTTCGTCCAGGTCATGTTGGTGGGTGTTCGTCCAGGTCATGTTGTTGGGTGTTCGTCCTGCAGGTCATGTTGATGGGAGTTCGTCCAGGTCATGTTGGTGGGTGTTCGTACCTCGTCCGCTTGGTCAAGCACGCCACAAACACGTCCTTCCTGATGCTGCCCACACCATCCTCCCCACACTACTAACCTCCCCCACCCCCACCCTCAGCTGGCACCCCACACTGCTGCCCACATCATCCTCCCCACACTACTAACCTCCACACCTCCACCCTCAGCTGGCACCCCACACTGCTGCCCACACCATTCTCCCCACACTACTAACCTCCCCACCTCCGCCCTCAGCTGGCACCCCACACTGCTGCCCACATCATCCTCCCCACACTACTAACCTCCACACCTCCACCCTCAGCTGGCACCCCACACTGCTGCCCACACCATCCTCCCCACACTACTAACCTCCCCACCTCCGCCCTCAGCTGGCACCCCACACTGCTGCCCACACCATCCTCCCCACACTACTAACCTCCACACCTCCACCCTCAGCTGGCACCCCACACTGCTGCCCACACCATCCTCCCCACACTACTAACCTCCCCACCTCCGCCCTCAGCTGGCACCCCACACTGCTGCCCACACCATCCTCCCCACACTACTAACCTCCACACCTCCACCCTCAGCTGGCACCCCACACTGCTGCCCACACCATCCTCCCCACACTACTAACCTCCCCACCTCCGCCCTCAGCTGGCACCCCACACTGCTGCCCACACCATCCTCCCCACACTACTAACCTCCCCACCTCCACCCTCAGCTGGCACCCCACACTGCTGCCCACACCATCCTCCCCACACTACTAACCTCCCCACCTCCGCCCTCAGCTGGCACCCCACACTGCTGCCCACACCATCCTCCCCACACTACTAACCTCCACACCTCCACCCTCAGCTGGCACCCCACACTGCTGCCCACACCATTCTCCCCACACTACTAACCTCCCCACCTCCACCCTCAGCTGGCACCCCACACTGCTGCCCACACCATCCTCCCCACACTACTAACCTCCCCACCTCCACCCTCAGCTGGCACCCCACACTGCTGCCCACACCATTCTCCCCACACTACTAACCTCCCCACCTCCACCCTCAGCTGGCACCCCACACTGCTGCCCACACCATCCTCCCCACGCTACTAACCTCCCCACCCCCACCCTCAGCTGGCACCCCACACTGTTGCCCACACCATCCTCCCCACACTACTAACCTCCCCCACCCCCACCCTCAGCTGGCACCCCACACTGCTGCCCACACCATCCTCCCCACACTATTAACCCCCCCACAGCTGGCACCCCACACTGGTGACCTGCAGGTCCTTGGGACATGTTGACCACCATACCCCTCCCCTCCCTCCCCCCAGGGTGTATCCCAGTGGGTTGGGATACACCCTGAGCCTCAGTCCCATCTGTGTACTGCGAGTTATGTTGGGTTACCACTGTCATCATCTCAGTTTTCTTTCAATAATCACTTCATCATGTCACTTGCTCACTTGTACACACTTAATACATTGTCGTTATGTCGTTACTTGATCAGGTCTCACTGTATGATCATGTCTCACTGTATGATCATGTCTCATTGTATGATCATGTCTCACTGTATGATTATGTCTTACTGTATGACCATGTCTCACTGTCTGATCATGTCTCACTGTATGATCATGTCTCACTGTATGATCAAGTCTCATTGTATGATTATGTCTTACTGTATGATCATGTCTCACTGTATGATCATGTCTCATTGTATGATCATGTCTCACTGTATGATTATGTCTTAATGTATGATCATGTCTCATTGTATGATTATGTCTTACTGTATGATCATGTCTCACTGTATGATCATGTCTCACTGTATGATCATGTCTCATTGTATGATTATGTCTTACTGTATGATCATGTCTCATTGTATGATTATGTCTTACTGTATGATCATGTCTCACTGTATGATCATGTCTCATTGCATGATCATGTCTCACTGTATGATTATGTCTCACTGTATGATCATGTCTCACTGTATGATCATGTCTCACTGTCTGATCATGTCTCACTGTATGATCATGTCTCACTGTATGATCATTTCTCATTGTATGATTATGTCTTGCTGTATGATCATGTCTCATTGTATGATTATGTCTTACTGTATGATCATGTCTCACTGTATGATCATGTCTCACTGTATGATCATGTCTCACTGTATGATTGTCTTACTGTATGATCATGTCTCACTGTATGATCATGTCTCACTGTATGATCATGTCTCACTGTATAATCATGTCTCACTGTATGATTATGTCTTACTGTATGATCATGTCTCACTGTATGATTATGTCTTACTGTATGATCATGTCTCACTGTATGATCATGTCTCACTGTATGATCATGTCTCACTGTATGATCATGTCTCATTGTATGATTATGTCTTACTGTATGATCATGTCTCATTGTATGATTATGTCTTACTGTATGATCATGTCTCACTGTATGATCATGTCTCACTGTCTGATCATGTCTCACTGTATGATCATGTCTCACTGTATGATCATGTCTCATTGTATGATTATGTCTTACTGTATGATCATGTCTCATTGTATGATCATGTCTCACTGTATGATCATGTCTCACTCTCTGATCATGTCTCACTGTCTGATCATGTCTCACTGTATGATCATGTCTCACTGTATGATCATGTCTCACTGTATGATCATTTGGTCTTAACTACCCAAGCCATCTATCAAGACCACCCATATCCCCCCCCCAACCCCGAGAGAGATGGACGGTGGGTTTGAGGTGGGGGGGTGTCAGCCTCCCACATGACCTCACGTGACCTATCATTCGTGACCTCGCGGGGTCAGCCACAATTAGTAACGGTCCCGGTCATAACAGTTCTGGTGATTATATATACAATTGACTTGTAACGTAATACATCCCCAATGTATGGCGTCAATACACATAGATAATACTGTACTATTATACACATTGATAATACTGTACTATCATACACATTGATAATACTGTACTATCATACACATTGATAATACTGTATTATCATACACATTGATAATACTGTACTATCATACACATTGATAATACTGTACTATCATACACATTGATAATACTGTATTATCATACACATTAATAATACTGTATTATCATACACATTGATAATACTGTATTATCATACACATTAATAATACTGTATTATCATACACACTGATAATACTGTATTATCATACACGCTAACAATACTGTACTATTAAATAGACTACACAAATATGACAACACTGTTGACCATCTGGTCCCTTGTTGAGTGCCAATCTGTCATGTTTGTTTTGCTGATTCCATGACACATATGTTGCTGCCCGATAGACGTATGATCACATGATAACTTTATACACACTTCCCAAGCTCTCTCATCCACAACAGACTGCATACTTGCCCCTCTCTCCAAAACTCTTGCATTCACCTCCCTAACAACCCCATCCATAAACAAATTAAACAACCATGGTGACATCACACACCCCTGCCGCAAACCTACACTCACTGAGAACCAATCACTTTCCTCTCTTCCTACACGTACACATGCCTTACATCCTCGATAAAAACTTTTCACTGCTTCCAGTAACTTGCCTCCCACGCTATATACTATCAATGCCTTCCACAGAGCATCTCTATCAACTCTATCATATGCCTTCTCCAGATCCATAAATGCTACATACAAATCCATTTGTTTTTCTAAGTATTTCTCACGTCATCATTTCATATTTCACTGTACCTTTCCTAAATTGCAAAATGATCTTGCAATATCAATACAGTTAACCTCTTTGTTAGAGCAAACAAAACTTAATCTGTAGCCTGGGTCATGCAAACAATGCTTGTCCAGCTGTTTGTTGCCTGGTGTGGGTATATAGCTGAGGAGTGTGGTGTGGTGTGGGTATATAGCTGAGGAGTGTGGTGTGGGTATATAGCTGAGGAGTGTGGTGTGGGTATATAGCTGAGGAGTGTGGTGTGGTGAGGGTATATAGCTGAGGAGTGTGGTGTGGTGTGGGTATATAGCTGAGGAGTGTGGTGTGGTGAGGGTATATAGCTGAGGAGTGTGGTGTGGTGAGGGTATATAGCTGAGGAGTGTGGTGTGGTGAGGGTATATAGCTGAGGAGTGTGGTGTGGTGTGGGTATATAGCTGAGGAGTGTGGTGTGGTGAGGGTATATAGCTGAGGAGTGTGGTGTAGTGTGGGTATATAGCTGAGGAGTGTGGTGTGGTGAGGGTATATAGCTGAGGAGTGTGGTGTGGTGTGGGTATATAGCTGAGGAGTGTGGTGTGGTGTGGGTATATAGCTGAGGAGTGTGGTGTGGTGTGGGTATATAGCTGAGGAGTGTGGTGTGGGTATATAGCTGAGGAGTGTGGTGTGGTGAGGGTATATAGCTGAGGAGTGTGGTATGGTGTGGGTATATAGCTGAGGAGTGTGGTGTGGTGAGGGTATATAGCTGAGGAGTGTGGTGTGGTGAGGGTATATAGCTGAGGAGTGTGGTGTGGTGAGGGTATATAGCTGAGGAGTGTGGTGTGGTGTGGGTATATAGCTGAGGAGTGTGGTGTGGTGAGGGTATATAGCTGAGGAGTGTGGTGTAGAGTGGGTATATAGCTGAGGAGTGTGGTGTGGTGAGGGTATATAGCTGAGGAGTGTGGTGTGGTGTGGGTATATAGCTGAGGAATGTGGTGTGGTGAGGGTATATAGCTGAGGAGTGTGGTGTGGTGTGGGTATATAGCTGAGGAGTGTGGTGTGGTGAGGGTATATAGCTGAGGAGTGTGGTGTGGTGTGGGTATATAGCTGAGGAGTGTGGTGTGGTGAGGGTATATAGCTGAGGAGTGTGGTGTAGTGTGGGTATATAGCTGAGGAGTGTGGTGTGGTGTGGGTATATAGCTGAGGAGTGTGGTGTGGTGTGGGTATATAGCTGAGGAGTGTGATGTGGTGAGGGTATATAGCTGAGGAGTGTGGTGTGGTGTGGTGTGGGTATATAGCTGAGGAGTGTGGTGTAGTGTGGGTATATAGCTGAGGAGTGTGGTGTGGTGTGGGTATATAGCTGAGGAGTGTGGTGTGGTGTGGGTATATAGCTGAGGAGTGTGGTGTGGTGTGGGTATATAGCTGAGGAGTGTGGTGTGGTGTGGGTATATAGCTGAGGAGTGTGGTGTGGTGTGGGTATATAGCTGAGGAGTGTGGTGTGGTGTGGGTATATAGCTGAGGAGTGTGGTGTGGTGAGGGTATATAGCTGAGGAGTGTGGTGTGGTGTGGGTATATAGCTGAGGAGTGTGGTGTGGTGTGGGTATATAGCTGAGGAGTGTGGTGTGGTGTGGGTATATAGCTGAGGAGTGTGGTGTGGTGTGGGTATATAGCTGAGGAGTGTGGTGTGGTGAGGGTATATAGCTGAGGAGTGTGGTGTGGTGTGGGTATATAGCTGAGGAGTGTGGTGTGGTGTGGGTATATAGCTGAGGAGTGTGGTGTGGTGTGGGTATATAGCTGAGGAGTGTGGTGTGGTGTGGGTATATAGCTGAGGAGTGTGGTGTGGTGTGGGTATATAGCTGAGGAGTGTGGTGTGGTGTGGGTATATAGCTGAGGAGTGTGGTGTGGTGTGGGTATATAGCTTGAGGAGTGTGGTGTGGTGTGGGTATATAGCTGAGGAGTGTGGTGTGGTGAGGGTATATAGCTGAGGAGTGTGGTGTGGTGTGGGTATATAGCTGAGGAGTGTGGTGTAGTGTGGGTATATAGCTGAGGAGTGTGGTGTGGTGAGGGTATATAGCTGAGGAGTGTGGTGTGGTGTGGGTATATAGCTGAGGAGTGTGGTGTGGTGTGGGTATATAGCTGAGGAGTGTGGTGTGGTGTGGGTATATAGCTGAGGAGTGTGGTGTGGTGTGGGTATATAGCTGAGGAGTGTGGTGTGGTGAGGGTATATAGCTGAGGAGTGTGGTGTGGTGTGGGTATATAGCTGAGGAGTGTGGTGTGGTGTGGGTATATAGCTGAGGAGTGTGGTGTGGTGAGGGTATATAGCTGAGGAGTGTGGTGTGGTGTGGGTATATAGCTGAGGAGTGTGGTGTGGTGTGGGTATATAGCTGAGGAGTGTGGTGTGGTGTGGTGTGGTGTGGTATGTAAGGTTCAGGTGTGTGAGGTTGCATGACGGATGCGACCCGTGTTAGTCATGCAGACCCCAGTCATGTTGCCAGAGGTGAGGGACAAGTGGAAGTCATGCACAATGCTGGGAAGACGGTTCTGTATTTAGCTTGGCTCATGATCTTAACATTAACTAGATGATGTCCCTCTTGGCTGTCATGCACTTATCACACGCTATATACAGCACCAGCAACCACAGCTAAATATATACAGCACCAGCAACACAGCTAAATATATACAGCACCAGCAACCACAGCTAGATATATACAGCACCAGCAACACAGCTAAATATATACAGCACCAGCAACCACAGCTAGATATATACAGCACCAGCAACCACAGATAAATATATACAACACCAACAACCACAGCTACATATGATACAGCACCAGCAACCACAGCTAAATATATACAGCACCAGTAACCACAGCTAAATATATACAGCACCAGCAACCACAGCTAAATATATACAGCACCCAGCAATCACAGCTAAATATATACAGCACCAGCAACCACAGCTGAATATATACAGCACCAGCAACCACAGCTACATATGATACAACACCAGCAACCACAGCTAAATATATACAGCACCAGCAACCACAGCTAAATATATACAGCACCAGCAACCACAGCTAAATATATACAGCACCAGCAACACAGATAAATATATACAGCACCAGCAACCACAGCTAAATATATACATCACCAGCAACACAGCTAAATATATACAACACCAGCAGCCACAGCTAAATATATGCAACACCAGCAGCCACAGCTAAGTATATGCAACACCAGCAACCACAGCTAAATATATACAGCCCCGGCAACCACAGCTAAATATATACAGCACCGGCAACCACAGCTAAATATATACAACACCAGGAACTACAGCTAAATATATACAGCACCAGCAACACAGCTAAATATATACAACACCAGCAGCCACAGCTAAATATATGCAACACCAGCAGCCACAGCTAAATATATACAGCACCAGCAACCACATCTAAATATATACAGCACCAGCAACCACAGCTAAATATATGCAACACCAGCAACCACAGCTAAATATATACAACACCAGCAACCACAGCTAAATATATACAGCACCAGCAACCACAGCTAAATATATGCAACACCAGCAACCACAGCTAAATATATACAACACCAGCAACCACAGCTAAATATATGCAACACCAGCAACCACAGCTAAATATATACAACACCAGCAACCACAGCTAAATATATACAACACCAGGAACCACAGCTAATTATAATACTCGGAGGAAGGCAGGAGGAGGGAGGGCAGGAGGAGGGAGGGAGGGAGTGTGGTGGTCAGCCCCACACACAAGGATGTCAGCCCCATCAAGCTGAGGTAAGGATGATCTGATCATCAAGCTGAGGCAAGCATGATCTTATCATCAAGCTGAGGCAAGCATGGTCTGATCATCAAGCTGAGGCAAGCATGATCTTATCATCAAGCTGAGGCAAGCATGATCTGATCATCAAGCTGAGGTAAGGATGATCTGATCATCAAGCTGAGGCAAGCATGATCTGATCATCAAGCTGAGGTAAGGATAATCTGATCATCAAGCTGAGGTAAGGATGATCTGATCATCAAGCTGAGACAAGCATGATCTTATCATCAAGCTGAGGTAAGGAGATCTGATCATCAAGCTAAGGCAAGCATTATCTTATCATCAACCTGAGGCAAGGATGATCTGATCATCAAGCTGAGGTAAGGATGATCTGATCATCAAGCTGAGGTAAGGATGATCTGATCATCAAGCTGAGGCAAGCATGATCTTATCATCAAGCTGAGGTAAGGAGATCTGATCATCAAGCTAAGACAAGCATTATCTTATCATCAACCCGAGGCAAGGATGATCTGATCATCAAGCTGAGGTAAGGATGATCTGATCATCAAGCTGAGGTAAGGATGATCTGATCATCAAGCTGAGGCAAGCATGATCTGATCATCAAGCTGAGGTAAGGAGATCTGATCATCAAGCTGAGGCAAGCATGATCTTATCATCAACCTGAGGCAAGGATGATCTGATCATCAAGCTGAGGTAAGGAGATCTGATCATCAAGCTGAGGCAAGCATGATCTTATCATCAACCTGAGGCAAGGATGATCTGATCATCAAGCTGAGGTAAGGATGATCTGATCATCAAGCTGAGGTAAGGATGATCTGATCATCAAGCTGAGGCAAGCATGATCTTGTCATCAAGCTGAGGTAAGCATGATCTGATGATCAAGCTGAGGTAAGCATGATCTTATCATCAACCTGAGGCAAGGATGATCTGATCATCAAGCTGAGGTAAGGATGATCTGATCATCAAGCTGAGGTAAGGATGATCTGATTATCAAGCTGAGGCAAGCATGATCTTATCATCAAGCTGAGGTAAGCATGAACTGATCATCAAGCTGAGGCAAGCATGATCTTATCATCAACCTGAGGCAAGGATGATCTGATCATCAAGCTGAGGTAAGGATGATCTGATCATCAAGCTGAGGCAAGCATGATCTTATCATCAAGCTGAGGCAAGCATGATCTGATCATCAAGCTGAGGTAAGGAAATCTGATCATCAAGCTGAGGCAAGGATGATCTTATCATCAACCTGATGCAAGCATGATCTGATCATCAAGCTGAGGTAAGGATGATCTGATCATAATGCTGAGGCAAGCATGATCTGATCATCACCCTGAGGCAAGGATGATCTGATCATCAAGCTGAGATAAGGATGATCTGATCATCAAGCTGAGGCAAGCATGATCTTATCATCAACCTGAGGCAAGGATGATCTGATCATCAAGCTGAGGTAAGGATGATCTGATCATAATGCTGAGGCAAGCATGATCTGATCATCACCCTGAGGCAAGGATGATCTGATCATCAAGCTGAGGTAAGGATGATCTGATCATCAAGCTGAGGCAAGCATGATCTTATCATCAACCTGAGGCAAGGATGATCTGATCATCAAGCTGAGGTAAGGATGATCTGATCATCAAGCTGAGGTAAGGATGATCTGATCATCAAGCTGAGGCAAGCATGATCTTATCAAGCTGAGGTAAGGAGATCTGATCATCAAGCTCAGGCAAGCATGATCTTATCATCAACCTGAGACAAGGATGATCTGATCATCAAGCTGAGGTAAGGATGATCTGATCATCAAGCTGAGGCAAGGATGATCTGATCATCAAACTGAGACAAGCATCATCTGATCATCAAGCTGAGGTAAGGATGATCTGACCATAATGCTGAGGCAAGCATGATCTGATCATCACCCTGAGGCAAGGATGATCTGATCATCAAGCTGAGGTACAGATGATCTGATCATCAAGCTGAGGCAAGCATGATCTTATCATCAACGTGAGGTAAGGATGATCTGATCATCAAGCTGAGGTAAGGATGATCTGATCATCAAGCTGAGGCAAGCATGATATGATCATCAACCTGAGGCAAGGATGATCTGATCATCAAGCTGAGGTAAGGAGATCTGATCATCAAGCTGAGGCAAGCATGATCTTATCATCAACCTGAGGCAAAGATGATCTGATCATCAAGCTGAGGTAAGGAGATCTTATCATCAAGCTGAGGCAAGGGTGATCTTATCATCAACCTGATGCAAGCATGATCTGATCATCAAGCTGAGGTAAGGAGATCTGATCATCAAGCTGAAGCAAGCATGATCTGATCACCACCCTGAGGCAAGGATGATCTGATCATCAAGCTAAGGCAAGGATGATCTGATCATCAAGCTGAGGCAAGGATGCTCTGATCATCAAGCTGAGGTAAGGAGATCTGATCAACCTGAGGCAAGCATGATCTGATCATCAAGCTGAGGCAAGCATGATCTGATCATCAAGCTGAGGCAAGGATGATCTGATCATCAAGCTGAGGCAAGGATGATCTGACCATCAAGCTGAGGCAAGCATGATCTGATCATCAAGCTGAGGCAAGCATGATCTGATCATCAAGCTCAGGCAAGCATGATCTGATCATCGAGCTGAGGTAAGCATGATCTGATCATCAAGCTGAGGCAAGCATGATCTGATCATCAAGCTGAGGCAAGCATGATCTGATCATCGAGCTGAGGTAAGCATGATCTGATCATCAAGCTGAGGCAAGCATGATCTGATCATGAAGCTCAGGCAAGCATGATCTGATCATCAAGCTGAGGCAAGCATGATCTGATCGTCAAGCTGAGGCAAGGATGATGTGACCATCAAGCTGAGGCAAGCATGATCTGATCATCAAGCTGAGGTAAGCATGATCTGATCATCAAGCTGAGGCAAGCATGATCTGATCATCAAGCTCAGGCAAGCATGATCTGATCATCAAGCTCAGGCAAGCATGGTCTGATCATCAAGCTGAGGGAAGCATGATCTGATCATCAAGCTGGGGCAAGGATGATCTGATCATCAAGCTCAGGCAAGCATGATCTGATCATCAAGCTGAGGCAAGCATGGTCTGATCATCAAGCTGAGGCAAGCATGATCTGATCATCAAGCTGGGGCAAGGATGATCTGATCATCAAGCTGAGGCAAGGATGATGTGACCATCAAGCTGAGGCAAGCATGATCTGATCATCAAGCTGAGGCAAGCATGATCTGATCATCAAGCTGAGGTAAGCATGATCTGATCATCAAGCTGAGGCAAGCATGATCTGATCATCAAGCTGTGGCAAGCATGATCTGATCATCAAGCTAAGGCAAGGATAATCTGACCATCAAGCTGAGGCAAGCATGATCTGATCATCAAGCTGAGGCAAGGATGATCTGACCATCAAGCTGAGGCAAGCATTATCTGATCATCAAGCTGAGGCAAGCATGATCTGATCATCAAGCTGAGGTAAGCATGATCTGATCAAGCTGAGGCAAGGATGATCTGATCATCAAGCTGAGGCAAGCATGATCTGATCATCAAGTTGAGGCAAGGATGATCTGACCATCAAGCTGAGGCAAGCATGATCTGATCATCAAGCTGAGGCAAGCATGATCTGATCATCAAGCTGAGGTAAGCATGATCTGATCATCAAGCTGAGGCAAGGATGATCTGACCATCAAGCTGAGGCAAGCATGATCTGATCATCAAGCTGAGGCAAGGATGATCTGACCATCAAGCTGAGGCAAGCATGATCTGATCATCAAGCTGAGGCAAGGATGATCTGATCATCAAGCTGAGGCAAGGATGATCTGCCCATCAAGCTGAGGCAAGCATGATCTGATCATCAAGCTGAGGCAAGCATGATCTGATCATCAAGCTGAGGCAAGCATGATCTGATCATCAAGCTGAGGCAAGGATGATCTGACATCAAGCTGAGGCAAGCATGATCTGAACATCAAGCTGGTACTAGGATTGTAAACATTATAAACCAATGGGTTAAACCCTCGTAGTTAACACATGACCAACATAAACATGAGGTGTGTGTATACCAAGGTCTTCTGTCAAGCATCATATGTTGTCAGACCGGATGACGCTTGTGTGGGTGTCTTGATGCATGTAGCTGTGGTGTTGTAATGTACCACATGTAGCTGTAGTGTTGTACTGTACCACATGTAGCTGTGGTGTTGTAATGTACCACATGTAGCTATAGTGTTGTACTGTACCACATGTAGCTGTACTGTTATACTGTACCACATGTAGCTGTGGTGTTGTACTGTACCATATGTAGCTGTAGTGTTGTACTGTACCACATGTAGCTGTAGTGTTGTACTGTACCACATGTAGCTGTGGTGTTGTACTGTACCATATGTAGCTGTAGTGTACTGTACCACATGTAGCTGTGGTGTTGCACTGTACCACATGTAGCTGTGGTGTTGTACTGTACCATATGTAGCTGTGGTGTTGTACTGTACCATATGTAGCTGTGGTGTTGTAATGTACCACATGTAGCTGTAGTGTTGTACTGTACCACATGTAGCTGTACTGTTATACAGTACCACATGTAGCTGTGGTGTTGCACTGTACCACATGTAACTGCAGTGTTGTACTGTACCACATGTAGCTGTGGTGTTGTACTGTACCACATGTAGCTGTGGTGTTGTACTGTACCACATGTAGCTGTAGTGTTGTACTGTACCACATGTAGCTGTGGTGTTGTACTGTACCATATGTAGCTGTAGTGTTGTACTGTACCACATGTACCTGTGGTGTTGTAATGTACCACATGTAGCTGTGGTGTTGTACTGTACCACATGTAGCTGTGGTGTTGTGCTGTACCACATGTAGCTGTAGTGTTGTACTGTACCACATGTAGCTGTGGTGCTGTACTGTACCACATGTAGCTGTAGTGTTGTACTGTACCACATGTAGCTGTAGTGTTGTACTGTACCACATGTAGCTGTGGTGTTGTACTGTACCACATGTAGCTGTAGTGTTGTACTGTACCACATGTAGCTGTAGTGTTGTACTGTACCACATGTAGCTGTGGTGTTGTACTATACCACATGTAGCTGTAGTGTTGTACTGTACCACATGTAGCTGTGGTGTTGCACTGTACCACATGTAACTGCAGTGTTGTACTGTACCACATGTAGCTGTGGTGTTGTACTGTACCACATGTAGCTGTGGTGTTGTACTGTACCACATGTAGCTGTGTTGTTATACTGTACCACATGTAGCTGTGGTGTTGTACTGTACCACATGTAGTTGTGGTGTTGTACTGTACCACATGTAGCTGTAGTGTTGTACTGTACCACATGTAGCTGTGGTGTTGCAATGTACCACATATAACTGTAGTGTTGTACTGTACCACATGTAGCTGTGGTGTTGTACTGTATCACATGTAGCTGTGGTGTTGTACTGTACCACATGTATCTGTGGTGTTGTACTGTACCACATGTAGCTGTCGTGTTGTACTGTACCACATGTAGCTGTCGTGTTGTACTGTACCACATGTAGCTGTAGTGTTGTACTGTACCACATGTAGCTGTAGTGTTGTACTGTATCACATGTAGCTGTGGTGTTGTACTGTACCACATGTAGCTGTGGTGTTATACTGTACCGCATGTAGCTGTGGTGTTGTACTGTACCACATGTAGATGTAGTGTTGTACTGTACCACATGTAGCTGTGGTGTTGTACTGTACCACATGTAGCTGTAGTGTTTTACTGTACCACATGTAGCTGTGGTGTTGCACTGTACCACATGTAACTGTAGTGTTGTACCGTACCACATGTAGCTGTGGTGTTGTACTGTACCACATGTAGCTGTAGTGTTGTACTGTACCTCATGTAGCTGTAGTGTTGTACTGTACCACATGTAGCTGTGGTGTTGTACTGTACCACATGTAGCTGTGATGTTGTACTGTACCATATGTAGCTGTAGTGTTGTACTGTACCACATGTAGCTGTGGTGTTGTACTGTACCACATGTAGCTGTAGTGTTGTACTGTACCACATGTAGCTGTAGTGTTGTACTGTACCACATGTAGCTGTGGTGTTGTACTATACCACATGTAGCTGTAGTGTTGTACTGTACCACATGTAGCTGTGGTGTTGCACTGTACCACATGTAACTGCAGTGTTGTACTGTACCACATGTAGCTGTGGTGTTGTACTGTACCACATGTAGCTGTGGTGTTGTACTGTACCACATGTAGCTGTGTTGTTATACTGTACCACATGTAGCTGTGGTGTTGTACTGTACCACATGTAGTTGTGGTGTTGTACTGTACCACATGTAGCTGTAGTGTTGTACTGTACCACATGTAGCTGTGGTGTTGCAATGTACCACATATAACTGTAGTGTTGTACTGTACCACATGTAGCTGTGGTGTTGTACTGTATCACATGTAGCTGTGGTGTTGTACTGTACCACATGTATCTGTGGTGTTGTACTGTACCACATGTAGCTGTCGTGTTGTACTGTACCACATGTAGCTGTCGTGTTGTACTGTACCACATGTAGCTGTAGTGTTGTACTGTACCACATGTAGCTGTAGTGTTGTACTGTATCACATGTAGCTGTGGTGTTTGTACTGTACCACATGTAGCTGTGGTGTTATACTGTACCGCATGTAGCTGTAGTGTTGTACTGTACCACATGTAGCTGTGTGTTGTACTGTACCACATGTAGCTGTGGTGTTGTACTGTACCACATGTAGCTGTAGTGTTGTACTGTACCACATGTAGCTGTGGTGTTGTACTGTACCACATGTAGCTGTGGTGTTGTACTGTACCACATGTAGCTGTAGTGTTGTACTGTACCACATGTAGCTGTGGTGTTGTACTGTACCACATGTAGCTGTAGTGTTGTACTGTACCACATGTAGCTGTGGTGTTGTACTGTACCACATGTAGCTGTGGTGTTGTACTGTACCACATGTAGCTGTAGTGTTGTACTGTACCACATGTAGCTGTAGTGTTGTACTGTACCACATGTAGCTGTGGTGTTGTACTGTACCACATGTAGCTGTGGTGTTGTACTGTACCACATGTAGCTGTGGTGTTGTACTGTACCACATGTAGCTGTAGTGTTGTACTGTACCACATGTAGCTGTAGTGTTGTACTGTACCACATGTAGCTGTGGTGTTGTACTGTACCACATGTAGCTGTGGTGTTGTACTGTACCACATGTAGCTGTAGTGTTGTACTGTACCACATGTAGCTGTAGTGTTGTACTGTACCACATGTAGCTGTAGTGTTGTACTGTACCACATGTAGCTGTAGTGTTGTACTGTACCACATGTAGCTGTAGTGTTGTACTGTACCACATGTAGCTGTAGTGTTGTACTGTACCACATGTAGCTGTAGTGTTTGTACTGTACCACATGTAGCTGTAGTGTTGTACTGTACCACATGTAGCTGTAGTGTTGTACTGTACCACATGTAGCTGTAGTGTTGTACTGTACCACATGTAGCTGTGGTGTTGTACTGTACCACATGTAGCTGTAGTGTTGTACTGTACCACATGTAGCTGTAGTGTTCTACTGTACCACATGTAGCTGTAGTGTTCTACTGTACCACATGTAGCTGTAGTGTTGTACTGTACCACATGTAGCTGTAGTGTTGTACTGTACCACATGTAGCTGTAGTGTTGTACTGTACCACATGTAGCGTAGTGTTGTACTGTACCACATGTAGCTGTAGTGTTGTACTGTACCACATGTAGCTGTAGGTGTTGTACTGTACCACATGTAGCTGTGGTGTTGTTGTCCACATGTACTGTTGTACCCACATGTAGCTGTGGTGTTGTACTGTACCACATGTAGCTGTGGTGTTGTACTGTACCACAAGTAGCTGTGGTGTTGTACTGTGCCACATGTAGCTGTGGTGTTGTACTGTACCACAAGTAGCTGTGGTGTTGTACTGTACCACAAGTAGCTGTGGTGTTGTACTGTGCCACATGTAGCTGTGGTGTTGTACTGTACCATAAGTAGCTGTGGTGTTGTACTGTACCACATGTAGCTGTGGTGTTGTACTGTACCACAAGTAGCTGTGGTGTTGTACTGTACCACAAGTAGCTGTGGTGTTGTACTGTACCACATGTAGCTGTGGTGTTGTACTGTACCACAAGTAGCTGTGGTGTTGTACTGTGCCACATGTAGCTGTGGTGTTGTACTGTACCACATGTAGCTGTGGTGTTGTACTGTACCACAAGTAGCTGTGGTGTTGTACTGTACCACATGTAGCTGTGGTGTTGTACTGTACTACATGTAGCTGTAGTGTCATGTAGCACTACAATCATTACGTACATAATGAGTGATATCTTCCCTGTGTTAACACTAGGTGTCCCCCCAGCTATGTGTTGATATCTGGTATTGATATCATTAGACAGATATGACCAGGGGGGGGGGGGCTACAAGCCTGGCTCTAACTGAGGATTACATTAGACAAATGTCTGTTAATTCCCTTCTCTAACTACCGTCCCAGGTCGTCCAATAATTGAACCATTTGTGACGACCCTCCAGCTGTTAATGGGATAACTAAAGCTGGCAATACACCGTGTGTGGTGTTACACAGTCACTGTTAATAATGACACATCTGACATTTAATGTAATGGTATTACACAGTCACTGTTAATAATGACACATCTGACATTAAATGTAATCGGTTATCAGAGGCAAGTTGTGTGTGGGGCGCTACCCTGCATCTGTTGATCGTAGTGGCAGGCAGGTCCCACCCCACAACCCTCACACACATGAACCCACTACACACACACACACATCTGACTACATATGTGTTATAAAGCTTCAATAACCAGATAATCTTAACTACATGCCAGCTACATGTGATTATGAACCTGTTCAAAACTGGTGAATGATTGGCTGTTCACCATATTGTCAACAACTGATTGGAACAATGAATCAAATGGAAGTCAAGTTTTCCTACAGATTAACACATGTTATAACAACTGTATCAGTACTGAAGACTGAGTGGTGACTGTTGCCTGACTGACTGTAGTAGAGACTGAGTGGTGATTGTAGCCTGACTGACTGTAGTGGAGACTGAGTGGTGACTGTGGCCTGACTGACTGTAGTGGAGACTGAATGGTGATTGTAGCCTGACTGACTATAGTGGAGACTGAGTGGTGACTGTAGCCTGACTGACTGTAGTGGAGACTGAGTGGTGACTGTTGCCTGACTGACTGTAGTAGAGACTGAGTGGTGACTGTAGCCTGACTGACTGTAGTGGAGACTGAGTGGTGATTGTAGCCTGACTGACTGTAGTGGAGACTGAGTGGTGACTGTGGCCTGACTGACTGTAGTGGAGACTGAATGGTGATTGTAGCCTGACTGACTATAGTGGAGACTGAGTGGTGACTGTAGCCTGACTGACTGTAGTGGAGACTGAGTGGTGACTATTGCCTGACTGACTGTAGTGGAGACTGAGTGGTGACTATTGCCTGACTGACTGTAGTAGAGACTGAGTGGTGACTGTAGCCTGACTGACTGTAGTGGAGACTGAGTGGTGACTGTGGCCTGACTGACTGTAGTGGAGACTGAGTGGTAATTGTAGCCTGACTGACTATAGTGGAGACTGAGTGGTGACTGTAGCCTGACTGACTGTAGTGGAGACTGAGTGGTGACTGTAGCCTGACTGACTGTAGTGGAGACTGAGTGGTGACTGTAACCTGACTGATTGTAGTGGAGACTGAGTGGTGACTATAGCCTGACTGACTGTAGTGGAGACTGAGTGGTGACTGTTGCCTGACTGACTGTAGTGGAGACTGAGTGGTGACTGTAGCCTGACTGACTGTAGTGGAGACTGAGTGGTGACTATAGCCTGACTGACTGTAGTGGAGACTGAGTGGTGACAGTAGCCTGACTGACTGTAGTGGAGACTGAGTGGTGACTGTAGCCTGACTGACTGTAGTGGAGACTGAGTGGTGACTGTAGCCTGACTGACTGTAGTGGAGACTGAGTGGTGACTATAGCCTGACTGACTGTAGTGGAGACTGAGTGGTGACTGTTGCCTGACTGACTGTAGTGGAGACTGAGTGGTGACTGTAGCCTGACTGACAGTAGTGGAGACTGAGTGGTGACTGTAGCCTGACTGACTGTAGTGGAGACTGAGTGGTGACTGTAGCCTGACTGACTGTAGTGGAGACTGAGTGGTGACTGTAGCCTGACTGACTGTAGTGGAGACTGAGTGGTGACTGTAGCCTGACTGACTGTAGTGGAGACTGAGTGGTGACTGTAGCCTAACTGACTGTAGTGGAGACTGAGTGGTGACTGTAGCCTGACTGACTGTCGTGGAGACTGAGTGGTGACTGTATCCTGACTGACTGTAGTGGAGACTGAGTGGTGACTGTAGCCTAACTGACTGTAGTGGAGACTGAGTGGTGACTGTAGCCTGACTGACAGTAGTGGAGACTGAGTGGTGACTGTAGCCTGACTGACTGTAGTGGAGACTGAGTGGTGACTGTAGCCTGACTGACTGTAGTGGAGACTGAGTGGTGACCGTAGCCTGACTGACTGTATTGGAGACTGAGTTGTGACTGTAGCCTGACTGACTGTCGTGGAGACTGAGTGGTGACCGTAGACTGACTGACTGTAGTGGAGACTGAGTGGTGGCTGTAGCCTGACTGACTGTAGTGGAGACTGAGTGGTGACTGTTGCCTGACTGACTGTAGTGGAGACTGAGTGGTGACTGTAGCCTGACTGACTGTAGTGGAGACTGAGTTGTGACTGTAACCTGACTGCCTGTAGTGGAGACTGAGTGGTGACTGTAGCTTGACTAACTGTAGTGAAGACTGAGTGGTGACTGTAGCCTGACTGACTGCAGTGGAGACTGAGTGGTGACTGTAGCCTGACTGACTGTGGTGGAGACTGAGTGGTGACTATAGCCTGACTGACTGTAGTGGAGACTGAGTGGTGACTGTAGCCTGACTGACTGTAGTGGAGACTGAGTGGTGACTGTTGCCTGACTGACTGTAGTGGAGACTGAGTGGTGACTGTTGCCTGACTGACCGTAGTGGAGACTGAGTGGTGACTGTAGCCTGACTGACTGTAGTGGAGACTGAGTGGTGACTGTAGCCTGACTGACTGTAGTGGAGACTGATTGGTGACTGTAGCCTGACTGACTGTAGTGGAAACTGAGTGGTGACTGTAGCCTGACTGACTGTAGTGGAGACTGAGTGGTGACTGTAGCCTATCTCGGGTGTGCAGTGTATCAGACCACGGTCTTCCTGCCTCATGCTGTGGCTTGGCCGCTGACCCAGTCCTCCTGCCTCATACTGTGGCTTGGCCGCTGGCCCAGTCTTCCTGCCTCATGCTGTGGCTTGGCCGCTGGCCCAGTCTTCTTGCCTCATGCTGTGGCTTGGCCTCTGGCCCAGTCCTCCTGCCTCATGCTGTGGCTTGGCCGCTGGCCCAGTCTTCTTGCCTCATGCTGTGGCTTGGCCTCTGGCCTAGTCCTCCTGCCTCATGCTGTGGCTTGGCCGCTGACCCAGTCCTCCTGCCTCATGCTGTGGCTTGGCCGCTGGCCCAGTCCCCCTGCCTCATGCTGTGGCTTGGCCGCTGGCCCAGCCGCTGGTAACGCCTGTATGAGTCAGAATTGTGTACGTACACAAGACACAAGAACATGGTATCATGAGAGAGATGTTATGTGAAGTGTGTACGTTGTAACACTTTCACATATTGTACTCATCTTCCTCCATGTTATGCGTTACCATCATATGTTACTGATGTGTTACCAACATATGTTACTGGAGTGTTACCATCAATTATTACTGGAGTGTTACCATCATATGTTACTGATGTGTTACCAACATATGTTACTGGAGTGTTACCATCAATTATTACTGGTGTGTTTCCATTATATGTTACTGATGTGTTACCAACATATGTTACTGGAGTGTTACCATCAATTATTACTGGTGTGTTACCATCATATATTACTGATGTGTTACCAACATATGTTACTGGAGTGTTACCATCAATTGTTACTGGTGTGTTACCATCATATGTTACTGATGTGTTACCAACATATGTTACTGGAGTGTTACCATCAATTATTACTGGTGTGTTACCATCATGGGTGTATGTGTTAATGGTGTGTTACCATCATGGGTGTATGTGTTACTGATGTGTTACCATCATGGGAGTATGTGTCACTGGTGTGTTATCATCATTGGTGTATGTGTTACTGGTGTGTTACCATCATGGGTGTGTGTGTTACTGGTGTGTTACCATCATGGGTGTATGTGTTACTGGTGTGTTACCATCATGGGTGTATGTGTTACTGGTGTGTTACCATCATGGGTGTGTGTGTTACTGGTGTGTTACCATCATGGGTGTATGTGTTACTGGTGTGTTACCATCATGGGTGTGTGTGTTACTGGTGTGTTACCATCATGGGTGTATGTGTTACTGATGTGTTACCATCATGGGTGTATGTCTTACTTTCTCGATATTTATAACAACATGCTGTTGTCTCGATTTTTATAACATCATGTTGTAGTCTCTATATCTATATCATGTTGTAGTCTCGACATCTATAACAACATGTTGTAGTCTCTACATTTATAACAAGATGTTGTAGTCTTGGCTTTCAGAGGTAACACAACAGCCAGCTACAACCTGATCTCATGTTTGTACACTTTAATCTTTTGTTATCTTTTGTTTACCTTATTGTGGCCGGAGTAATGATAAGGTAAATCCCTCAACCCCAAGCTTGATGGAGTAATGATAAGGTAAATCCGTCAGCCCCAAGCTTACTGGAGTAATGATAATGTAAATCCGTCAACCCCAAGCATGATGTAGTAATGATAAGGTAAATCCCTCAACCCCAAGCTTACTGGAGTAATGATAAGGGAAATCCCTCAACCCCAAGCTTACTGGAGTAATGATAAGGTAAATCCCTCAACCCCAAGCTTGATGGAGTAATGATAAGGTAAATCCCTCAACCCCAAGCTTGATGGAGTAATGATAAGGTAAATCCCTCAATCCCAAGCTTGCTGGAGTAATGATAAGATAAATCCTTCAACCCCAAGCTTAGCTTGATGGAGTAATGATAAGGTAAATCCCTCAAGCCCAAGCTTGATGGAGTAATGATAAGGTAAATCCTTCAACCCCAAGCTTGATGGAGTAATGATAAGGTAAATCCCTCAACCCCAAGCTTAGCTTGATGGAGTAATGATAAGGTAAATCCCTCAACCCCAAGCTTGATGGAGTAATGATAAGGTAAATCCCTCAACCCTAAGCTTGATGGAGTAATGATAAGATAAATCCCTCAACCCCAAGCTTGCTGGAGTAATGATAAGGTAAATCCCTCAACCCCAAGCTTGATGGAGTAATGATAAGGTAAATCCCTCAACCCCAAGCTTGATGGAGTAATGATAAGGTAAATCCTCAACCCCAAGCTTGATGGAGTAATCGATAAGGTAAATCCCTCAACCCCAAGCTTGATGGAGTAATGATAAGGTAAATCCCTCAACCCCAAGCTTGATGGAGTAATGATAATGTAAATCCCTCAA
Organism: Panulirus ornatus; assembly: GCF_036320965.1. NCBI lineage: Eukaryota > Metazoa > Arthropoda > Malacostraca > Decapoda > Palinuridae > Panulirus > Panulirus ornatus. The sequence continues at coordinate 25,799,199 of NC_092228.1, forward strand.
CCCCAAGCTTGATGGAGTAATGATAAGGTAAATCCCTCAACCCCAAGCTTGATGAGGTAATGATAAGGTAAATCCCTCAACCCCAAGCTTGATGGAGTAATGATAAGGTAAATCCCTCAACCCCAAGCTTGATGGAGTAATGATAAGGTAAATCCCTCAACCCCAAGCTTGATGGAGTAATGATAAGGTAAATCCCTCAACCCCAAGCTTGATGGAGTAATGATAAGTTAATTCCCTCAACCCCAAGCTTGATGGAGTAATGATAAGGTAAATCCCTCAACCCCACGCTTGATGGAGTAATGATAAGGTAAATCCCTCAACCCAAGCTTGATGGAGTAATGATAAGGTAAATCCCTCAACCCCAAGCTTGATGGAGTAATGATAAGGTAAATCCCTCAACCCCAAGCTTGATGGAGTAATGATAAGGTAAATCCCTCAACCCCAAGCTTGATGGAGTAATGATAAGGTAAATCCCTCAACCCCAAGCTTGATGGAGTAATTATAAGGTAAATCCCTCAACCCCAAGCTTGATGGAGTAATGATAAGGTAAATCCCTCAACCCCAAGCTTGATGGAGTAATTATAAGGTAAATCCCTCAACCCCAAGCTTGATGGAGTAATGATAAGGTAAATCCCTCAACCCCAAGCTTGATGGAGTAATGATAAGGTAAATCCCTCAACCCCAAGCTTGATGGAGTAATTATAAGGTAAATTCCTCAACCCCAAGCTTGATGGAGTAATGATAAGGTAAATCCCTCAACCCCAAGCTTGATGGAGTAATTATAAGGTAAATCCCTCAACCCCAAGCTTGATGGAGTAATGATAAGGTAAATCCCTCAACCCCAAGCTTGATGGAGTAATGATAAGGTAAATCCCTGAACCCTAAGCTTGATGGAGTAATGATAAGGTAAATCCCTCAACCCCAAGCTTGATGGAGTAATGATAAGGTAAATCCCTCAACCCCAAGCTTTATGGAGTAATGATAAGGTAAATCCCTTAACCCCAAGCTTACTGAAGTAATGATAAGGTAAATCCCTCAACCCCAAGCTTAGCTTGATGGAGTAAAATTATTCCTAAACTCTGGGATCATTTTCCCCGTCAGTTAAACTTGATGTGTTGATTTGTCATATTTGACCAATCTGTTCTGTGTAAACATTTGCTCACGTGACGTCATCTGTGAACATATATATATCCTGAAGTGAAATGTTGGATGACATACACCTGCAGTCATGTGCCTCATGTGGTATAACACGAGGGTATGTGGTATACTGAGGCGAGTATGCTGGCCAGCACACACACCAGTCTGTGTATCATACCAACAATGATATTGTCCATCGTATCAGAGGCCACATTATCAACATAAACAGAAAACTGTTTTTGTAAACCACTTACCAATATAAACAAAAACATCAAAACCCTGCTGACCTTCCCGGACACATGAGATCCTGGCCATGTACTGGGGACCCCTGCTGACCTTCCCGGACACATAAGATCCTAGGGTGTCCTGGGGACCCCTGCTGACCTTCCTGGACACATAAGATCGTGGGGGTGTCCTGGGGACCCCTGCTGACATTCCTGGACACATAAGATCGTGGGGGTGTCCTGGGGACCCCTGCTGACCTTCCTGGGCACATAAGATCGTGGGGGTGTCCTAGGGACCCCTGCTGACCTTCCTGGGCACATAAGATCGTGGGGTTGTCCTGGGGATCCCTGCTGACCTTCCTGGGCACATAAGATCGTGGGGGTGTCCTGGGGACCCCTGCTGACATTCCTGGACACATAAGATCGTGGGGGTGTCCTGGGGACCCCTGCTGACCTTCCCGGACACATAAGAACCCGGGGTGTACTGGGGATCCCTACTGAACTTCCTGGACACATAAGATCCTGGGATGTCCTGGGGACCCCTACTGACCTTCTTGGACACATAAGATCGTGGGTGTGTCCTGGGAACCCCTGCTGACCTTCCTGGACACATACGATCCTGGGGTGTCCTGGGGACACCTACTGACCTTCCTGGACACATAAGATCGTGGGATGTCCTGGGGACCCCTGCTGACCTTCTCGGACACATAAGAACCTGGGGTGTCCTGGGAACCCCTGCTGACCTTCCTGGACACATAAGATCGTGGGGGTGTCCTGGGGATCCCTGCTGACCTTCTCGGACGCATAACCTGGGGAGTCCTGGAAACCCCTGCTGACCTTCTCGGACACATAAGATCGTGGGGGTGTCCTGGGAACCCCTGCTGACCTTCTCGGACACATAAGATCGTGGGGGTGTCCTGGGGACCCCTGCTGACCTTCCTGGACGCATAAGATCGTGATGGTGTCCTGGGGATCCCTGCTGACCTTCTGGGACACATAACCTGGGGTGTCCTGGGGACCCCTGCTGACCTTCTCGGACACATAAGATCGTGGGGTGTCCTGGGAACCCCTGCTGACCTTCTCGGACACATAAGATCGTGGGGGTGTCCTGGGAACCCCTGCTGACCTTCCTGGACTCATAAGATCGTGGGGGTGTCCTGGGGACCCCTGCTGACCTTCTCGGACACATAAGAACCTGGGGTGTCCTAGGAACCCCTGCTGACCTTCCTGGACACATAAGATCGTGGGGGTGTCCTGGGAACCCCTGCTGACCTTCCTGGACACATAAGATCGTGGGGGTGTCCTAGGGACCCCTGCTGACCTTCCTGGGCACATAAGACCGTGGGGGTGTCCTGGGAACCCCTGCTGACCTTCCTGGGCACATAAGATCGTGGGGGTGTCCTGGGGACCCCTGCTGACCTTCCTGGGCACATAAGATCGTGGGGGTGTCCTGGGGACCCCTGCTGACCTTCCTGGGCACATAAGATCGTGGGGGTGTCCTGGGGACCCCTGCTGACCTTCCTGGGCACATAAGATCGTGGGGGTGTCCTGGGGACCTCTGCTGACCTTCCTGGGCACATAAGATCGTGGGGGTGTCCTGGGGACCCCTGCTGACCTTCCTGGGCACATAAGATCGTGGGGGTGTCCTGGGAACCCCTGCTGACCTTCCTGGGCACATAAGATCGTGGGGGTGTCCTGGGAACCCCTGCTGACCTTCCTGGGCACATAAGATCGTGGGGGTGTCCTGGGAACCCCTGCTGACCTTCCTGGGCACATAAGATCGTGGGGGTGTCCTGGGGACCCCTGCTGACCTTCCTGGGCACATAAGATCGTGGGGGTGTCCTAGGGACCCCTGCTGACCTTCCTGGGCACATAAGATCGTGGGGTTGTCCTGGGGATCCCTGCTGACCTTCTGGGACACATAACCTGGGGTGTCCTGGGGACCCCTGCTGACCTTCTCGGACACATAAGATCGTGGGGTGTCCTGGGAACCCCTGCTGACCTTCTCGGACACATAAGATCGTGGGGGTGTCCTGGGGATCCCTGCTGACCTTCTGGGACACATAACCTGGGGTGTCCTGGGGACCCCTGCTGACCTTCCTGGACACATAAGATCGTGGGGGTGTCCTAGGGACCCCTGCTGACCTTCCTGGGCACATAAGATCGTGGGGTTGTCCTGGGGATCCCTGCTGACCTTCTGGGACACATAACCTGGGGTGTCCTGGGGACTCCTGCTGACCTTCTCGGACACATAAGATCGTGGGGTGTCCTGGGAACCCCTGCTGACCTTCTCGGACACATAAGATCGTGGGGGTGTCCTGGGAACCCCTGCTGACCTTCTCGGACACATAAGATCGTGGGGTGTCCTGGGGACCCCTGCTGACCTTCCCGGACACATAACCTGGGCAGAGGAACGGCTTCAAGAGAGAAGATAACAAGGGTTTGTGAATAAAGCAGTTTTCTGTTCGTCTGAGGATCAAGGTACTTAATACCTTTCCAATAAGGGGAAAGACATGAGGTCTTGAGGGAAGGAGAAATATATCAACTGAACAGTTTCAGTTTGGATCGTCAGCTGCAGAACCTGAGGCTGACAGCTTATTGTGAGAACCGAGGGTTGTGATGGAGGAGGTACCTAGTGGTGATGGTATGAGAGGGTTGTGATGGAGGAGGTACCTAGTGGTGATGGTATGAGAGGGTTGTGATGGAGGAGGTACCTAGTGGTGATGGTATGAGAGGGTTGTGATGGAGGAGGTACCTAGTGGTGATGGTATGAGAGGGTTGTGATGGAGGAGGTACCTAGTGGTGATGGTATGAGAGGGTTGTGATGGAGGAGGTACCTAGTGGTGATGGTATGAGAGGGTTGTGATGGAGGAGGTACCTAGTGGTGATGGTATGAGAGGGTTGTGATGGAGGAGGTACCTAGTGGTGATGGTATGAGAGGGTTGTGATGGAGGAGGTACCTAGTGGTGATGGTATGAGAGGGTTGTGATGGAGGAGGTACCTAGTGGTGATGGTATGAGAGGGTTGTGATGGAGGAGGTACCTAGTGGTGATGGTATGAGAGGGTTGTGATGGAGGAGGTACCTAGTGGTGATGGTATGTGTAGAACAGTGTAACACTGTACAGTGTTTGGCGTTGTGGCCACCCCACCATGAGTCTCCCTCCGTTGTGGCCACCATGAGTCTCCCTCCATTGTGGCCACCATGAGTCTCCCTCCATTGTGGCCACCATGAGTCTCCCTCCGTTGTGGCCACCATGAGTCTCCCTCATTGTGGCCACCATGAGTCTCCCTCCATTGTGGCCACCATGAGTCTCCCTCCGTTGTGGCCACCATGAGTCTCCCTCCATTCTGGCCACCATGAGTCTCCCTCCGTTGTGGCCACCATGAGTCTCCCTGCATTGTGGCCACCATGAGTCTCCCTCCGTTGTGGCCACCATGAGTCTCCCTCCGTTGTGGCCACCATGAGTCTCCCTCCATTCTGGCCACCATGAGTCTCCCTGCATTGTGGCCACCATGAGTCTCCCTCCGTTGTGGCCACCATGAGTCTCCCTCCGTTGTGGCCACCATGAGTCTCCCTCCATTGTGGCCACCATGAGTCTCCCTCCGTTGTGGCCACCATGAGTCTCCCTCCGTTGTGGCCACCATGAGTCTCCCTCCATTGTGGCCACCATGAGTCTCCCTCCGTTGTGGCCACCATGAGTCTCCCTCCATTGTGGCCACCATGAGTCTCCCTCCATTGTGGCCACCATGAGTCTCCCTCCGTTGTGGCCACCATGAGTCTCCCTCCATTGTGGCCACCATGAGTCTCCCTCCGTTGTGGCCACCATGAGTCTCCCTCCGTTGTGGCCACCATGAGTCTCCCTCCATTGTGGCCACCATGAGTCTCCCTCCGTTGTGGCCACCATGAGTCTCCCTCCATTGTGGCCACCATGAGTCTCCCTCCGTTGTGGCCACCATGAGTCTCCCTCCGTTGTGGCCACCATGAGTCTCCCTCCATTGTGGCCACCATGAGTCTCCCTCCGTTGTGGCCACCATGAGTCTCCCTCCATTGTGGCCACCATGAGTCTCCCTCCGTTGTGGCCACCATGAGTCTCCCTCCATTGTGGCCACCATGAGTCTCCCTCCGTTGTGGCCACCATGAGTCTCCCTCCGTTGTGGCCACCATGAGTCTCCCTCCATTGTGGCCACCATGAGTCTCCCTCCGTTGTGGCCACCATGAGTCTCCCTCCATTGTGGCCACCATGAGTCTCCCTCCGTTGTGGCCACCATGAGTCTCCCTCCATTGTGGCCACCATGAGTCTCCCTCCATTGTGGCGACCATGAGTCTCCCTCCGTTGTGGCCACCATGAGTCTCCCTCCATTCTGGCCACCACGAGTCTCCCTCCATTGTGGCCACCATGAGTCTCCCTCCGTTGTGGCCACCATGAGTCTCCCTCCATTGTGGCCACCATGAGTCTCCCTCCGTTGTGGCCACCATGAGTCTCCCTCCGTTGTGGCCACCATGAGTCTCCCTCCATTGTGGCCACCATGAGTCTCCCTCCGTTGTGGCCACCATGAGTCTCCCTCCATTGTGGCCACCATGAGTCTCCCTCCATTGTGGCCAAAATGAGTCTCCCTCCGTTGTGGCCACCATGAGTCTCCCTCCATTCTGGCCACCACGAGTCTCCCTCCATTGTGGCCACCATGAGTCTCCCTCCGTTGTGGCCACCATGAGTCTCCCTCCGTTGTGGCCACCATGAGTCTCCCTCCGTTGTGGCCACCATGAGTCTCCCTCCATTGTGGCCACCATGAGTCTCCCTCCGTTGTGGCCACCATGAGTCTCCCTCCGTTGTGGCCACCATGAGTCTCCCATACACCACCAGTATGGGTCTCCACCATAAGCACGGCATCATCAGCCAACAGCATCGTGTCCGAGGTGGGCCAGGAGACGTGCAGGGTAAACCCGGCAGGAAAATAAGACATGACTGTAAGTGGAGGAAGAAAGTCTGAGGTGGAAGAAAAAGGTTTGTGTCCTTCCACCTGGGTGGAAAATCTGGGTTACCAACTTTTCTCAAACCCTTATTGTTGTCAGAACTTCTCCACAAACACAAAGCAGTCCAGCAATTGGCCAAGAATTTATACATCTTACTTATATGTATCTAACCTATCCTTTCCAGGATATATGTATATGTATATATAAGTGAGACGAAGGGTATTTGAGTACATAGGACTCGAATAATTATTTCCTATTAGCCAGGCCCATAGCTTAGCGGTAGCATTCCCGCCTATGGCACAGGGGTCCCGGGTTCGATCCTGGCTGTTGGAGGTTTTTATGATATATACATATATATGTATATATAATGTTTGGCCATTTGTATATCAGTTGTCAATGTGTTGACGGATATATAATGCATCAGTCAGTTCAACCATCATTGTAGTTGTGTGTACAGTGTTCGACCATCATTGTAGTTGTGTGTACAGTGTTCAACCATCATTGTAGTTGTGTGTACAGTGTTCGCACGAAGTCCTTCACTAGTGTTTCACACTGTCTGTATGTGCAGGTCGGGCCATTGATCATGGTATCATCGTAATATTATCTCCAGGTCAACATCTCAAACATTTGTACAAAACGTTTCACACATCAGAACGTTTACAAACACCAAATGTAAAACTGAAGCACTATGTCTAGCCAGGCCCAGCAACCAATACCAATATTAATTGAAACATTTATTGTGCTGAAGATGTATATATTCATAATCGCTGCCTTCATCCAATCTCGTCGCCACCCCCGCCATGCAGAAAATAGCACCCCCCCCCCCCCCCACGAGGTAGCGCTAGGAAAACAAAAAGGCCACATTCGTTCACACTCAGTCTCTAGCTGTCATGTGATAATGCACCGAAACCACAGCTCCCTTTCCACATCCAGGCCCCACAGAACTTTCCATGATTTACCCCAGACGCTTCACATGCCCTGGTTCAATCCATTGACAGCACGTCGACCCCAGTATACCACATCATTCCAATTCACTCTATCCCTTGTACTCCTATCGCCCTCCTGCATGTTAAGGCCCCAATCGCTCAAAATCTTTTTTACTCATCCATCCACCTCCAGTTTGGTCTCCCACTTCTCGTTCCCTCCACCTCTGACACATATATCCTCTTGGTCAATCCTTCCTTACTCATTCGCTCCATATGTCCAAATCATTTCAACACACCCTCTTTTCCTTTCTCAACCACACTCTTTTTATTACCACACATCTCTCTTACCCTTTTATTACTTACTCGATCAAACCACCTCACACCACATATTGTAATCAAACATCTCATTTCCAGCACATCCACCTTCCTCCGCACAACCCCATCTATTGCCCACGCCTCGCAACCATATAACATTGTTAGAACCACTATTTCTTCAAACATACCCATTTTTCTTCTCCGAGATAACGTTCTCGCCTTCCACACATTCTTCAACTCTCCCAGAACCTTCGCCCCCTCCCCCATCCTATGATTCACTTCCGCTTCTATGGTTCCATCCGCTGCCAAATACACTTCCAGATATCTAAAACACTTCACTTCCTCCACTTTTTCTCAATTAAAACTTACCTCCCAATTAACTTGTCCCTCAACCCTAATGAATATAATAACCTTGCTCTTATTCACATTTACTCTCAGCTTTCTCCTTTCATACACTTTACAAACTCAGTCACCAACTTCTGCAGTTTCTCACATGAATCAGCCACCAGCGCTGTATCATCAGCGAACAACAACGGACTCACTTCCCAAGCTCTCTCATCCACAGCAGACTGCATACTTGCCCCTCTTTCCAAAAATCTTGCATTCACCTCCCTAACAACCCCATCCATGGTGACATCTCGCAACCCTGCAGCAAACCGACATTCACTGGGAACCAATCACTTTCCTCTCTTCCTACACGTACATATGCCTTACATCCTCGATAAAAACTTTTCACTGCTTCTAAGAACTTGCCTCCCACACCATATTTTCTTAGTACCTTCCACACAGCATCTCTGTCATATGCCTTCTCCAGATCCATAAATGCTACATACAGATCCATTTGCTTTTCTAAGTATTTCTCACATACATTCTTCAAAGCAAACACCTGATCCACACATCCTCTAGCACTTCTGAAACCACACTGCTCTTCCCCAATCTGATGCTCTGTACATGCCTTCACCCTCTCAATTAATACCCTCCCATATAATTTACCAGGAATACTCAACAAACTTATACCTCTGTAATTTGAACACTTACTCTTATCCCCTTTGCCTTTGTACAATGGCACTATGCAAGCATTCCGTCAATCCTCAGGCACCTCACCATGAGTCATACATACATTAGATATCCTTACCAACCAGTCAACAATACAGTCACCCCCTTTTTTGATAAATTCCACTGCAATACTATCCAAACCCGCCGTCTTGCCGGATTTCATATTCTGCAAAGCTTTCACTACCTCTTCTCTCTTAACCAGACCATTCTCCCTGGCCCTCTCACTTCGCACACCACCGCGACTAAAACATCCTATATCTGCCACTCTATCATCTAACACATTCAACAAACATTCAAAATACTCACTCCATCTCCTTCTCACATCACCACTACTTGTTACTACCTCCCCATTTGCCCCCTTCACCGATGTTCCCATTTATTCTCTTGGCATACGTACGCTATTTACCTTCCTCCAAAACATCTTTCTATTTTCCCTAAAATCTAATGATACACTCTCACTCTAACTCTCATTTGCCCTCTTTTTCACCTCTTGCACCTTTCTCTTGACCTCCTGCTGTACTTTTTTATACATCTCCCAGTCATTTGTACTACATCCCTGCAAAAATCGTCCAAATGCCTCTCTTTTTTCACTAACAACTTTACTTCTTCATCCCACCACTCACTACCCTTTCTAATCTGCCCATCTCCCACGCTTCTCATGCCACAAGCACCTTTTGCGCAAGCCATCACTGCTTCCCTAAATACATCCCATTCCTCCCCCACCCCCCATACCTTCTTTGTTCTCACCTTTTTCCATTCTGTACTCAGTCTCTCCTGGTACTTCCTCACACAAGTCTCCTTCCCAAGCTCACTTACTCTCACCACTCTCTTCACTCCAACATTTTCATTTCTTTTCTGAACACCTCAACAAAACTTCACCGTCGCCTCCATATATATATATATATATATATATATATATATATATATATATATATATATATATATATATATATATATATATATATATATATATATATATGTGTGTGTGTGTGTGTGTGTGTGTGTGTGTGTGTGTGTGTGTGTGTACGTGTGTGTGTGTGTATGTGTGTACGTGTGTGTGTGTGTATGTGTGTGTATGTGTGTGTGTGTGTGTGTGTGTGTGTGTGTGTGTGTGTGTGTGTGTGTGTGTGTGTGTGTGTGTGTGTGTGTGTGTAATCCATGAGGTAAATATTTAGTCAGTATGAGAGCGGCAGAGGTCACGCCTTCCGTCAGATCCATCAAATCATTTCTTAAGTTCTTGAAAATCTTCATCTTCGTGCGCTGCTGCTGGCCTGGGATCTTCTTCATCTTCGTGCAGTGCTGCTGGCCTGGGATCTGGGAAATTCTTCCCATTCTTTCCTGTTGACAGTTTCCTTGATGTTAGTGTCAGTAAGAAATCATGTCCCATCACAGCACATGACGGCTAGCCAAGCACACATGCCATCACAGTACATGTTATACCACAATATATGATGGGTCACAATGCTCTACCACAATATATGATGGGTTACAATGCTCTACCACAATATATGATGGGTCACAATGCTGTACCACAATATATGATGGGTCACAATGCTCTACCACAATATATGATGGGTTACAATGCTCTACCACAATATATGATGGGTCACAATACTGTACCACAATATATGATGGGTCACAATGCTCTACCACAACATATGATGGGTTACAATGCTGTATCACAATATGTAATGAGTCACAATGCTGTACCACAATATATGATGAGTCCAAATGCTGTCCCACAATATATGATGGGTCACAATGCTGTACCACAATGTATGATGGGTCACAATGCTGTACCACAATATATGATGGTTCACAATGCTATACCACAATAGATGATGGGTCATAATGCTGTACCACAATATATGATGGGTCACAATGCTGTACCACAATATATCATGGGTCACAACGCTCTACCACAATATATGATGGGTCAAAATGCTCTACCACAATATATGATGGGCCACAATGCTCTACCACAATATATGATGGGTCAAAATGCTCTACAACAATATATGATGGGTCACAATGCTCTACCACAATATATGATGGGTCATAATGCTGTACCACAATATATAATGGGTCACAATGCTGTACCACAATATATGATGGGTCACAATACTGTACCACTATATATGATGGTTCACAATGCTCTACCACAATATATGATGGGTCACAATGCTCTACCACAATATATGATGGGTCACAATGCTCTACCACAATACAGGATGGGTCACAATGCCTTACCACAATATGTAATGAGTCACAATGCTGTACCACAATATATGATGGGTCACAATGCTGTATCACAATATATGACGGGTCACAATGCTCTACCACAATATATGATGGGTCACAATCCTCTACCACAATATATGATGGGTCACAATGCTCTACCACAATATATGATGGGTCACTATGCTCTACCACAATATATGATGGGTCACAATGCTCTACCACAATATATGATGGTTCACAATGTTGTACCACAGTATATGATAGGTCACAATGCGGTACCACAATATGATGGGTCACAGTCCTCTACCACAATATATGATGGGTCATAATGCTGTACCACAATATATAATGGGTCACAATGCTGTACCACAATATATGATGGGTCACAATACTGTACCACTATATATGATTGGTCACAATGCTCTACCACAATATATGATGGGTCACAATGCTCTACCACAATACAGGATGGGTCACAATGCCTTACCACAATATGTAATGAGTCACAATGCTGTGCCACAATATATGATGGGTCACAATGCTGTGCCACAATATATGATGGGTCACAATGCTCTACCACAATATATGATGGGTCACAATGCTCTACCACAATATATGATGGGTCACAATGCTCTACCAGAATATATGATGGGTCACAATACTGTACCACAGAATATGATGGGTCACAATGCTCTACCACAATATATGATGGGTCACAATGCTCTACCACAATATATGATGGGTCACAATACTGTACCACAATATATGATGGGTCACAATACTGTACCACAATATATGATTGGTGACATCTAATAATCTCCTTTTGTTATTGTTATGTGTTATTGTAACATGTGGGTGGTGGGGATAAGATAAAGTCATGTTTTATGCGGGTGGTGGAGATCAGTCATGTGTTATGTGGGTGGTGGAGATCAGTCATGTGTTATGTGGGTGGTGGAGATACGTCGTGTGTTATGTGGGTGATGGAAATACGTCGTGTGTTATGTGGGTGATGGAGATACGTCATGTGTTATGTGGGTGGTGGAGATACGTCGTGTGTTATGTGGGTGGTGGAGATACGTCGTGTGTTATGATGGTGGTGGAGATACGTCGTGTGTTATGTGGGTGGTGGAGATACGTCATGTGTTATGTGGGTGGTGGAGATACGTCATGTGTTATGTGGGTGGTGGAGATACGTCATGTGTTATGTGGGTGATGGAGATACGTCATGTGTTATGTGGGTGGTGGAGATACGTCATGTGTTAGTGTGCTACACCTGGCCAGTGTGTACACCATTTCAGGTGTGCTACACCTGGTCAATGTGTACACCATGTCAGGTGTACTGTACCTGGTCAATGTGTACACCATGTCAGGTGTACTGTACCTGGCCAGTGTGTACACCATGTCAGGTGTACTGTACCTGGCCAGTGTGTACACCATGTTAGGTGTGCTGTACCTGGCCAGTGTGTACACCATGTCAGGCTACGAGCAGGTCAGGTAGTGTGACCTTTACCGGTGCGCCTACAACACACGCCAGCTGGGGGTGTGTCCAGCTGTGACCGGTAACTGACATGTGACATCATCTGACCTTCATGTAACACCACACGACAGGTGTCAATATGCTGGCGGACAACATGTGTCACCATAACACTGACTGATGACACATTGGTCACTACTGCCTTCACCCTTACCACACCTGACTCTCCTGCTCCTCACCCCACACCCAGGTGTAGCCCTCACGAGACACTTGATCCTTTAACTACACTCAGAACGTCACACTACACCAGGACGCCACATTACACCACGGCGTCACACTACACTCAGAACGTCATACTACACCAGGACGTAACACTACACCAGGACGTCACACTACGCCAGGACGCCATATTACACCAGGACGTCACACTACACCACGGCGTCACACTACACCACGGCGTCACACTACACCACGGCGTCACACTACACCAGGACGTCACACTATACCAGGGCGTCACACTACACCAGAGCGTCACACTACACCAGGGCGTCACACTACAGCAGAACGTCACACTACACCAGGGCGTCACACTACACCAGAACGTCACACTACACCAGGACGTCACACTACACCTGGACGTCACACTACAGCAGAACGTCACACTACATCAGGGCGTCACACTACACCAGGGCGTAACACTACACCAGGACGTCACACTACACCAGGGCGTCACACTACACCAAGATGTCACACTACGCCAGGACATCACACTAAACCGGGGCGTCACACTACACCAGGACGTCACACTACACCAGGACGTCACACTACACCAGAACGTCACACTACACCAGAACGTCACACTACATCAGGAGGTCACACTACACCAAGGTTAATGGTGTACAGTCATACTTAAATCTGGGAACTGATGCAAGATTTAAACTGGCACATAACCATGAGCCAGACTCACATGAAGGTGTCATTATGAGTGAGACCAGCTTGACTCATAACACGGTAACTCTACCTACAACAGGAGGATAGGTGACGTAATGAGGCAACTGGTGAGGTAAACTATCATAAACTACCAGTTCATCTTCTGTTGTCAAGTGTGAGTACAGATGGAAGGTGTGTGACACCAGTGTGAGTACAGATGGCAGGTGTGTGACACCAGTGTGAGTACAGATGGAAGGTGTGTGACACCAGTGTGAGTACAGATGGAAGGTGTGTGACACCAGTGTGAGTACAGATGGAAGGTGTGTGACACCAGTGTGAGTACAGATGGCAGGTGTGTGACACCAGTGTGAGTACAGATGGAAGGTGTGTGACACCAGTGTGAGTACAGATGGAAGGTGTGTGACACCAGTGTGAGTACAGATGGAAGGTGTGTGACACCAGTGTGAGTACAGATGGAAGGTGTGTGACACCAGTGTGAGTACAGATGGAAGGTGTGTGACACCAGTGTGAGTACAGATGGAAGGTGTGTGACACCAGTGTGAGTACAGATGGAAGGTGTGTGACACCAGTGTGAGTACAGATGGAAGGTGTGTGACACCAGTGTGAGTACAGATGGAAGGTGTGTGACACCAGTGTGAGTACAGATGGAAGGTGTGTGACACCAGTGTGAGTACAGATGGAAGGTGTGTGACACCAGTGTGAGTACAGATGGAAGGTGTGTGACACCAGTGTGAGTACAGATGGAAGGTGTGTGACACCAGTGTGAGTACAGATGGAAGGTGTGTGACACCAGTGTGAGTACAGATGGAAGGTGTGTGACACCAGTGTGAGTACAGATGGAACAGGACCTGGTGTTGATGACTGGTGAAGGTCGTGAGGACCTGGACCTGGTGTTGATGACTGTTAAAGGTCATGTGGACCTGGACCTGTTGTTGATGACTAGTGAAGGTCGTGTGGACCTGGACCTGGTGTTGATGACTGTTGAAGGTCATGTGGACCTGGACCTGGTGTTGATGACTGGTGAAGGTCGTGTGGACCTGGACCTGGTGTTGATGACTGGTGAAGGTCGTGAGGACCAGGACCTGGTGTTGATGACTGGTGAAGGTCGTGTGGACCTGGACCTGGTGTTGATGACTGGTGAAGGTCGTGAGGACCTGGACCTGGTGTTTATGACTGGTGAAGGTCGTGAGGACCTGGACCTGGTTTTGATGACTGGTGAAGGTCGTGAGAACCTGGGCCTGGTGTTGATGACTGGTGAAGGTCGTGTGAACCTGGACCTGGTGTTGATGACTGGTGAAGGTCGTGTGGACCTGGACCTGGTGTTGATGACTGGTGAAGGTCGTGTGAACCTGGACCAGGACCTGGTGTTGATGACTGGTGAAGGTCGTGTGAACCTGGACCAGGACCTGGTGTTGATGACTGGTGAAGGTCGTGTGGACCTGGACCTGGTTTTGATGACTGGTGAAGGTCCTGAGGACTTGGACCTGGTGTTGATGACTGGTGAAGGTCCTGAGGACTTGGACCTGGTGTTGATGACTGGTGAAGGTCGTGTGGACCTGGACCTGGTGTTGATGACTGGTGAAGGTCGTGTGGACCTGGACCAGGACCTGGTGTTGATGACTGGTGAAGGTCGTGTGGACCTGGACCTGGTGTTGATGACTGGTGAAGGTCGTGTGAACCTGGACCAGGACCTGGTGTTGATGACTGGTGAAGGTCGTGTGGACCTGGACCTGGTGTTGATGACTGGTGAAGGTCGTGTGGACCTGGACCAGGACCTGGTGTTGATGACTGGTGAAGGTCGTGTGAACCTGGACCTGGTGTTGATGACTGGTGAAGGTCGTGTGAACCTGGACCTGGTGTTGATGACTGGTGAAGGTCGTGTGGACCTGGACCTGGTGTTGATGACTGGTGAAGGTCGTGTGAACCTGGACCAGGACCTGGTGTTGATGACTGGTGAAGGTCGTGTGGACCTGGACCTGGTGTTGATGACTGGTGAAGGTCGTGTGAACCTGGACCAGGACCTGGTGTTGATGACTGGTGAAGGTCGTGTGGACCTGGACCTGGTGTTGATGACTGGTGAAGGTCGTGTGGACCTGGACCAGGACCTGGTGTTGACGACTGGTGAAGGTCGTGTGGACCTGGACCTGGTGTTGATGACTGGTGAAGGTCGTGTGAACCTGGACCAGGACCTGGTGTTGTTGACTGGTGAAGGTCGTGAGGACCTGGACCTGGTTTTGATGACTGGTGAAGGTCCTGAGGACTTGGACCTGGTGTTGATGACTGGTGAAGGTCCTGAGGACTTGGACCTGGTGTTGATGACTGGTGAAGGTCGTGTGGACCTGGACCTGGTGTTGATGACTGGTGAAGGTCGTGTGAACCTGGACCTGGACCTGGTATTGATTACTGGTGAAGGTCGTGAGGACCTGGACCAGGACCTGGTGTTGATGACTGGTGAAGGTCGTGTGGACCTGGACCTGGTGTTGATGACTGGTGAAGGTCGTGTGGACCTGGACCTGGTGTTGATTACTGGTGAAGGTCGTGTGGACCTGGACCAGGACCTGGTCTTGATGACTGGTGAAGGTCGTGAGGACCTGGACCTGGTATTGATGACTGGTGAAGGTCGTGTGGACCTGGACCTGGTGTTGATGACTGGTGAAGGTCGTGTGGACCTGGACCAGGACCTGGTGTTGATGACTGGTGAAGGTCGTGTGGACCTGGACCAGGACCTGGTGTTGATGACTGGTGAAGGTCGTGAGGACCTGGACCTGGTGTTGTGACTGGTGAAGGTCGTGTGGACCTGGACCTGGTGTTCATGACTGGTGAAGGTCGTGTGGACCTGGACCTGGACCTGGTGTTGATGACTGGTGAAGGTCGTGTGGACCTGGACCTGGTGTTGATGACTGGTGAAGGTCGTGTGGACCTGGACCTGGTGTTGATGACTGGTGAAGGTCGTGTGGACCTGGACCAGGACCTGGTGTTGATGACTGGTGAAGGTCGTGAGGACCTGGACCTGGTGTGGGTCAGGTCTGGTGAAAGACGTATCTGATGATGATATTCATCGTTTCTTTTTCATGGAATTCTGACATCATTATACTTAAAGGTCAAGCTGGAGGAGAACAGCTCTAGCTCACGGTCGTGGTTGTAGTGATGGAAGGTTATGGTGGAGGTTGTAGTGGTGGAAGGTTATGGTGGAGGTTGTAGTGATGGAAGGTTATGGTGGAGGTTGTAGTGATGGAAGGTTATGGTAGAGGTTGTAGTGATGGAAGGTTATGGTGGAGGTTGTAGTGATGGAAGGTTATGGTGGAGGTTGTAGTGATGGAGGGTTATGGTGGAGGTTGTAGTGGTGGAAGGTTATGGTGGAGGTTGTAGTGATGGAAGGTTATGGTGGAGGTTGTAGTGATGGAAGGTTATGGTGGAGGTTGTAGTGATGGAAGGTTATGGTGGAGGTTGTAGTGATGGAAGGTTATGGTGGAGGTTGTAGTGATGGAAGGTTATGGTGGAGGTTGTAGTGATGGAAGGTTATGGTGGAGGTTGTAGTGATGGAAGGTTATGGTGGAGGTTGTAGTGATGGAAGGTTATGGTGGAGGTTGTAGTGATGGAAGGTTATGGTGGAGGTTGTAGTGATGGAAGGTTATGGTGGATGTTGTAGTGATGGAAGGTTATGGTGGAGGTTGTAGTGATGGAAGGTTATGGTGGAGGTTGTAGTGATGGAAGGTTATGGTGGAGGTTGTAGTGATGGAAGGTTATGGTGGAGGTTGTAGTGATGGAAGGTTATGGTGGAGGTTGTAGTGATGGAAGGTTATGGTGGAGGTTGTAGTGATGGAAGGTTATGGTGGAGGTTGTAGTGGTGGAAGGTTATGGTGGAGGTTGTAGTGATGGAAGGTTATGGTGGAGGTTGTAGTGATGGAAGGTTATGGTGGAGGTTGTAGTGATGGAAGGTTATGGTGGAGGTTGTAGTGATGGAAGGTTATGGTGGAGGTTGTAGTGATGGAAGGTTATGGTGGAGGTTGTAGTGATGGAAGGTTATGGTGGAGGTTGTAGTGATGGAAGGTTATGGTGGAGGTTGTAGTGATGGAAGGTTATGGTGGAGGTTGTAGTGATGGAAGGTTATGGTGGAGGTTGTAGTGATGGAAGGTTATGGTGGAGGTTGTAGTGATGGAAGGTTATAGTGGAGGTTGTAGTGATGGAAGGTTATGGTGGGGGTTGTAGTGGTGGAAGGTTATGGTGGAGGTTGTAGTGATGGAAGGTTATGGTGGAGGTTGTAGTGGTGGAAGGTTATGGTGGAGGTTGTAGTGGTGGAAGGTTATGGTGGAGGTTGTAGTGGTGGAAGGTTATGGTGGGGGTTATAGTGGTGGAAGGTTATGGTGGAGGTTGTAGTGATGGAAGGTTATGGTGGAGGTTGTAGTGGTGGAAGGTTATGGTGGAGGTTGTAGTGGTGGAAGGTTATTGTGAAGGTTATGGTGTTGCTTGGTCCAGGAGGTGGTTGTAATGTTAGATGGTTATATTGAAGGTTGTAGTGTTGCTTGGTCCAGGAGGTGGTTGTAATGTTAGATGGTTGTATTGAAGGTTGTAATGTTGCTTGATCCAGGAGGTGGTTGTAATGTTAGATGGTTATATTGAAGGTTGTAGTGTTGCTTGGTCCAGGAGGTGGTTGTAGTGTTAGATGGTTATATTGAAGGTTGTAGTGTTGCTTCGTCTAGGAGGTGGTTGTAGTGTTAGATGGTTATATTGAAGGTTGTAGTGTTGCTTGGTCCAGGAGGTGGTTGTAGTGTTAGATGGTTATATTGAAGGTTATAATGTTGCTTGGTCTAGGTGGTGGTTGTAGTGTTAGATGGTTATATTGAAGGTTGTAGTGTTGCTTCGTCTAGGAGGTGGTTGTAGTGTTAGATGGTTATATTGAAGGTTGTAGTGTTGCTTGGTCTAGGTGGTGGTTGTAGTGTTAGATGGTTATATTGAAGGTTGTAGTGTTGCTTGGTCCAGGAGGTGGTTGTAGTGTTAGATGGTTATATTGAAGGTTATAGTGTTGCTTGGTCCAGGGGGTGGTAATAATGTTAGGTGGTTACATTGAAGGTTGTAGTGTTGCTTGGTCCAGGGGGTGGTAATAATGTTAGGTGGTTACATTGAAGGTTGTAGTGTTGGAAGGTTATGGTGGTGGGTGTGGTGTTGGCGTAGGTTGTAGGGTTAATAGGTCATGCAGGATGTTGTAGTGTTGGAGTCTTGATGAAAGTTGTAGTATTTGAAGGTCCTGACGGAGATTATATGTAAAGTTATGTTGTAAGAAGATGAGAGGTTGTTAAAGTTGCTAGGTTCTGGGACGAGATACTCCATTATATTGTAATTGACTTACGAAGTTAAAATGAAAATGGTAGTGTTGGGAGAGACGTAAGTTGTAGTGGCGAAAGAAAATGGTATTTGTGAGTCATGAGGGAGAGGGACCGAGATGTAAGTCATGAGGGAGGGAGCCAGAGATGTAAGTCATGAAGGAGGGAGCCAGAGAGGTGAGTCATGAGAAAAGAGAGAAATGGTGTGAGTCAGGGAGTGGGAGGGACACTGAGATGTGAGTCAGGAGGGAGGGAGAGCAGGATGTTGAGTATCCCTGGTAAATTATATGGGAGGGTATTGACTGAGAGGGTGAAAGCATGTACAGAGCATCAGATTGGGGAAGAGCAGTGTGGTTTCAGAAGTGGTAGAGGATGTGTGGATCAGGTGTTTGCTTTGAAGAATGTATCTGAGAAATACTTAGAAAAGCAAATGGATTTGTATGTAGCACTTATGGATCTGGAGAAGGCATATGATAGAGTTGATAGAGATGCTCTGTGGAAGGTATTAAGAATATATGGTGTGGGAGGCAAGTTGTTAGAAGCAGTGAAAAGTTTACATCGAGGACGTAAGGCATATGTACGAGTAGGAAGAGAGGAAAGTGATTGGTTCTCAGTGAATGTAGGTTTGCGGCAGGATGCGCGATGTTGTTAGAATATACATGCAAGAGGTTGGAGAGAGAGAGAGAGAGAGAGAGAGAGAGAGAGAGAGAGAGAGAGAGAGAGAGAGAGAGAGAGAGAGAGAGAGAGAGAGAGAGAGAGAGAGAGAGAGAGAGAGAGAGAGAGAGAGAGAGAGAGAGAGAGAGAGAGAGAGAGAGAGTATGCAGTCTGTTGGGGATAAGAAGGCTTGGGAAGTGAGTCAATTGTTGTTCGCTGATGATACAGCGCTGGTGGCTGATTCGTATGAGAAACTGCAGAAGCTGGTGACTGAGTTTGGTAAAGTGTGTGAAAGAAGAATGCTGAGAGTAAATATGAATAAGAGCACGGTTATTAGGTACAGTAGGGTTGAGGGACAAGTCAACTGGGAGGTAAGTTTGAGTGGAGAAAAACTGGAGGAAGTGAAGTGTTTTAGATATCTGGGAGTGGATTTGGCAGCGGATGGAACCATAGAAGCGGAAGTGAATCGTAGGGTGGGGGAGAGGGCGAAAGTTCTGGAAGCGTTGAAAGATGTGTGGAAGTCGAGAACGTTATCTTGGAAAGCAAAAATGGGTATGTTTGAAGGAATAGTGGTTCCAACAATGTTATATGGTTGCGAGGCTTAGGCTATAGATAGAGTTGTGCGGAGGAGGGTGGATGTGCTGGAAATGAGATATTTGAGGACAATATGTGGTGTGAGGTGGTTTGATCAAGTAAGTAATAATAGGGTAAAAGAGATGTGTGGTAATAAAAAGAGTGTGGTTGAGAGAGCAGAAGAGGGTGTTTTGAAATGGTTTGGTCACATGGAGAGAATGAGTGAGGAAAGATTGACAAAGAGGATACATGTGTCAGAGGTGGAGGAAACGAGGAGAAGTGGGAGACCAAATTGGAGGTGGAAAGATGGAGTGAAAAAGTTTTTGAGTGATCGGGGCCTGAACATGCAGGAGGGTGAAAGGCGGGCAAGGAATAGAATGAATTGGAACGATGTGGTATACCGGGGTCGACGTGCTGTCAATGGATTGAACCAGGGCATGTGAAGCGTCTGGGGTAAACCATGGAAAGTTTTGTGGGGCCTGGATGTAGAAAGGGAGCTGTGGTTTCGGTGCATTATACATGACAGCTAGAGACTGAGTGTGAACGAATGTGGCTTTTGTTGTCTTTTCCTAGCGCTACCTCGCGCACATGCGGGGGGAGGGGTTGTCATTGCATGTGTGGCGGGGTGGCGACGGGAATGAATAAGGGCAGACAGTATGAATTATGCACATATGTATAAATATGTATATGTCTGTGTATATATATATATATATATATATATATATATATATATATATATATATATGTATACGTTTAGATGTATAGGTATATATATATGTGCTGTGTGTTGACGTGTATGTATATACATGTGTGTGTGGGTGGGTTGGCCCATTCTTTCGTCTGTTTCCTTGTGCTACCTCGCTAACGCGGGAGACAGCGACTGAGTACAATAAAAAAAAATAAAAGATAGAAAATTATAGAATATATATATATATATATATATATATATATATATATATATATATATATATATATATATATATATATATATATATATATATATATATATTATATATATAATATCTTTGTACTATGATATATTATATAATGTTGTAGGCTTCAGTCAGGGACAAAAGTCTACATCAAGGCCGGACCTTAATTGAAATATCGAGAGAATTATGACACGAAGAAAGATAAGACAAGGGAAAGTATTTACGAATTTTGGAGAAATTGAAAAACTTGTGTTTTGAAAAGTGCCGCCAGGTCATAGCTATTGGGAGAAACATGAGAAGGTAGAGAGGTCCAAAGCCTCGATGTGTAGGGAAAGAAACAGTTATCAAAACGGTCCACCCTTGAGTTGCTGATGGCCACACAGTAATCATGTGACGCAACAGCTTGCCGAGTATTGCGTGGTCTAGCTAGTGGTGGGGGGCACACAAGCAGCCAGCTCTCAGAGGCAAACACAAAGTAATACCTATAGAAGAGGGAAAGTGAACCAACATTGCGGCGTAGGGCAAGGGGGTCAAGTTAGCCTGGGACAGTTTATATGGCGGACCACTTTCGACTCAAGTGTGTCAAGTAAGGATACAGAGCAGAACCACCCCAGATGTGAGAGCAGGACTCCATACAAGGACGAATCAATCCCTTGTATAAACGGAACAACTGTTCACAAGAGAAGAAGTTTACACATCTAAACAGGACATCCAGTTTCTTAGAGGCAGACTTAGCTATTCCTGTAACTTGGGGTTTTCAAGACAGAGTGGATGTACAGCAATACCAAGTATGCTCATTGAGTTAAGAGGTGGCATTATTGAACGGTCAAAGGAAAGACGAGAGTTGTGAGGAGTTTTCGATAGAGAGATGGGTAGAAACTGGGTCTTGGAGGCATTAAACTTAACTAGATTTTGTGTACCCCACTGAGATATCCTGGCCAAGTCTGAGTTTATTGAGGAAGCTGTGTCAAGACGAGATGCAGACCGAGTGAGAGAAGAAGGAGCAGAATTGAAGGAAGTGGAGGAATGCAGGATTGAGTCGTCAGTGTATGAGTGCATTGGATTATTGTGGAGGAGAGAAAATCGTTGAGGAAAAGTAGAAAAAGTGTAGGGAACAGGACAGGACCTTGAGGGAGACCAATGTTGATGGAGACAAGGTGGGAGGCTGATCCATCAACACCACAGAGATAGATCGGCCAGAGAGGACGCTAGATATGAAGGAGCAAAGTGAGGAGGAAAGCCAAAAGTGTGTGTGTGTGTGTGTGTATGTGTGTGTGTGTATGTGTGTGTGTGTGTGTGTGTGTGTGTGTGTGTGTGTGTGTGTGTGTGTGTGTGTGTATGAGCGCGCGTGTGTAAACATTAGGTCTCCCTCAGCGTGGCCTGTGTTCGCCAGGGTTATGACCCATGATGGCTCGTGGTCATCTCAAGCCTCACTCACGCATCGAGACATTACTGATAGAAGATGGTCTTGTAAAATTGGTTTAGTTTGTAGTGAAGAAGAATTAATATTGTAAGAATAATGAAAGTGACAATTGACATGACAACGAAAATGAAGCCAGTGTGGAAAAGTGAAAAAGTGAATTATTGGAGTAATTAAGCTGCGAAACTGAAATGATTGCCTTGTTAATACAAAAAATGGCATCCTACATTATGCAACCATATAACTTTGTTGGAACTATCAGTTCTTCAAGCATTTTTGCTCTCCGAGATAACGTTCTCTCCTTCCACACATTCTTTATCGCTCCCAGAACCTTCGCCACCTCCCCCAGATATCTAAAGCACTTAAATTCCTTTACTTTTTCTCCATTCAAACTTACTTCCCAATTGACTTATCCCTCAACACTACTGTATCTAATAACCTTGCTCTTATTCACATTTACTCTTAACTTTCTTCTTTCACACACTTTACCAAACTCAGCCACCAACTTCTGCAGTTTCTCACATGAATCAGCCACCAGCGCTGCATCATCAGCGAACAACAACTTACTCACTTCCCAAGCTCTCTCATCCACAAGACTGCATACTTGCCCCTCTCTCCAAAACTCTTGCATTCACCTCCCTGACAACCTCATCCATAAACAAATTAAACAACCATGGAAACATCACACACCCCTGCCGCAAACTGACATTCACTGGAACCAATCACTTTCCTCTCTTCCTACTCGTGCACATGCCTTGCATCCTCGATAAAAGTTCTGACTGCTTCTAGTAGAGTTTCTCTCATGCCATATACTCTTAACACCTTCCACAAGTCATCTCTATCAACCACATCACACGCTTTCTACAGATCCATATATGCCTCATACAGACCTTTTTGTTTTTCAAAGTATTTCTCACATCATTCTTCAAAGCAAACACCTGATCCACACATCCTCTACCACTTCTGAAACCACACTGCTCTTCCCCAATCTGATGCTCTGTACATGCCTTCACCCTCTCAATCAATACCCTCCCATATAATTTACCAGGAATACTCAACAAACTTATACCTCTGTAATTTGAGCGCTCACTCTTATCCCCTTTGCCTTTGTACAATGGCACTATGCAAGCATTCCGCCAATCCTCAGGCATCTCACCATGAGTCATACATACATTAAATAACCTTACCAACCAGTCAACAATACAGTCATCCTCATTTTTAAGAAATCCAGATACAGTACCATACCACTGCAGCCACCTTGACGTATTCTATCTTCCGCAAAGCTTTCACTACCTCTTCTCTGTTCACCAAACCATTCTCCCTAACCCTCTCACTTCTCACACAACCCCGACCAAAACACCCTATATCTGCCACTCTATCATCAAACACGTTCCACAAACCTTTAAAATACTCACTCTATTTCCTGTCTTCATCACGCCCTTCGCTACCTTTCCTAACCTGCCTGCCTCCCACATTACGCATGCCACATGCATCTCTCACACACGCCATCTCTGCTTCCCTCACCATCCTCCATTCCTCTCTCATTCCTGTTGCCTCGTTTACTCTCACCTCTTGCCATGTTACACTCAATCTCATCTGAGATTTCTGTACAAAAGTCTTTTCCAAGTTCACCAACTTTCACTCCACTTTTTTCACCCATAACGTTTCCTCTTTTCCGAAAACGTCTATAAATCTTCACCCTCGCCTCCACGAGGCAATATTGGGTCAGACATACCACCAGCTGTCTCTCTGAACACATTCACATCCAAAAGTCTTTGTTTTGCTTGCGTATCAATAATCAGGTAATTCAGTGATGCCCACCGACAGTCTTCCTCACTCACAACTTTACTTTCGTCGTAGAAATTGATCACATAATAAAAGAAATCAAGCAAATTGCTTAGACATGAGCGATTTCGTCGAAAAATGACAAACTTGCTGGGAATCTTTTATCAACTATCAACTACAGATGTTAAGCTAATAGAGCGATACTTTTCGGGTGGTGACTTACTGCCATTTCTGAAAATCGTTGTTACATTGACAAACTTCCAGTCATCTGGAACTTCTCTCATAGCAAGAGAGTCATGGAAAAAAGGGCAGTTAAGGGCTTAACTATCTCGTTCATCACTTCTTTCATGACTGGAATAAAACTTATCAAGTCCTGCCGATTTATTTACTTTTATTCCATTTATTACTGGAAGTGTCTTCAGCAGTTAATTCAGTTTGTTACAGAATGTTTTCCTTACATCAGTGATACTGGATTCTGAACATGGGTTATGTCTAAGATCTTAATTGCAGACGGAAAAAGTGATTTAAGATTTTGCTAATTAATGGACTAATTGACTTAGTAATGACTCTCTTGCATCCAACATAATTGTCAAACATCTTAGCGTTTCTTTGACTTGTTTTAGGCAACATTTGCTCGACACTAATGTTGACTTTTTCATTTAACTCTTTTAGTCGACTTAACTTGATCATACTGGCTATTGGTCTCTTGAGTTTCTTATGAACTACTTTCTTATTTCCCTGTTGCACCACCGTCACTTCGTTGTAGAGTCTGACACAACTTGTGTTCCCTCAGATGTTGTGATGGTTTTCAGAGCAACGTTCATGTCATATTCACTGATCACACCACACCAAGTTTGCTGTCAAGAGTAAGGTGAATGTTATCGAAATTTGCAATTTCAAACTGAGGTACATTTCCTTGCCTGTCATGTTGACCAACATTGCACACAATGTTGAAAATGACCTTAAAAGTAGTTGATCACTTGTATCAAAGTTTTCTCCAACATTATGAAGGAAGTTCCACATTTGTAGTAAGTTTTCTCCAACATTATTAAGGAAGTTCCACATTTGTGGTAAGATTTCTCCAACATTATTAAGGAAGTTCCACATTTGTGGTAAGTTTTCTCCAACATTATGAAGGAAGTTCCACATTTGTAGTAAGTTTTCTCCAACATTATTAAGGAAGTTCCACATTTGTGGTAAGTTTTCTCCAACATTATTAAGGAAGTTCCACATTTGTGGTAAGTTTTCTCCAACATTATGAAGGAAGTTCCACATTTGTAGTAAGAATTAAATCTAATATATTCTCGTCACGACCAAGTTTCTCCATGAACTGGATCAGGTCAGTATGAAGCCAGGCTGGGTGGAGTCCAGGTGGACCGGGAGCGACTGGAGTGGGATTCCTCGTCACGTCAATACCTGTATGTTCAAATCTCTGACAATGTTACGATCTTGTTCATTATACATTTCTGCTGCTGGTTGTGCACTCATCACATCTCTTCCACCTCTGCTGTGTGGGGAGGGGGGGGGGGGGAGGGTCTATAGACTAGTTCAATTGCTCTTTTCATATAAAGTTTATCTTCCATTTCTACAAACATAAAGTTAACATTTTCAAATGCTGCCACATTTTCCACTCGGGGGTTAAGGTGATCTTGAACAAAGAGCAGACAACCACATTGTTTCTCTTCTCCTCATTGAACAGTGCTGTACCCGCAGCCAGCCAGGCGTTCTAACCAACACCCAGGTAACTAATCTATCATAACTTGCTTCTAACTTGGTTATCTCTGACTCCGAGGTATAGTTTTAGTTACGATGAAGACCTATATGTGTGTGTGTGTGTGTGTGTGTGTGGTGCATGCTGTTCTCATAACCCTGTTGTGTGTGTGTGCTACGGTTCTCATGAACCCTGTGTGTGTGTGTGCATGACGGTTCTCATGAACCCTGTTGTGTGTGGCAGACGGTTCTCATGACCCTGTTGTGTGTGTCATGACGGTTCTCATGAACCCTTGTGTTGTGTGCATGACGGTTCTCATGAACCCTGTGTGTGATGCATGACGGTTTCATGACCCCTGTGTTGTGCATGACGGTTCTCATGAACCCTGTTGTGTGTGCATGACGGTTCTCATGACCCTGTGTGTGTGTGTGCATGACGGTTCTCATGAACCCTGTGTGTGTGCATGACGGTTCTCATGAACCCTGTGTGTGTGCATGACGGTTCTCATGACCCTTGTGTGTGTGTGTGCATGACGGTTCTCATGACCCTGTGTGTGTGTGCATGACGGTTCTCATGACCCTGTGTGTGTGTGTGCATGACGGTTTCATGACCGTGTGTGCATGACGGTTCTCATGACCCTGGTGTGTGTGTGATGACGTTCTCATGAACCCTGTGTGTGTGTGTGCATGACGGTTCTCATGACCCTGTGTGTGTGTGTGCATGACGGTTCTCATGACCCTTGTGTGTGCATGACGTTCTCACCTGTGTGTGTGCATCGGTTCTATGACCCTGTGTTGTTCTACGTTCTCTGTGTGTCATGACGGTTCTCATGACCTGTGTGTGTGCATGACGGTTTCATGACCCTGTGTGTGTGCATGACGGTTCCATGAACCTGTGTGTGTGTGCATGACGGTTCTCATGAACCTGTGTGTGTGCATGACGGTTTCATGACCCTTGGTCGGTGTGTGTGCATGACGGTTCTCATGAACCTTGTGTGTGTGCATGACGGTTCTCATGACACCTGTGTGTGTGTGTGCATGACGGTTCTCATGAACCCCAGTGTGTGTGTGTGTGCAATGACGGTTCTCATAGACCCCCTGTGTGTGTGTGGCATGACGGGTTTTCTCATGAACCAGTGTGTGTGCAGGACGGTTCTCATGACCCCTGTTGTGTGTGTGCATGAGGTTCCATGAACCCTGTGTGTGTTGTGCATGACGGTTTCTCATGACACCCTGGTGATGTAGTGTGCATACGGTATCTCATAACCCTGTGTGTGTGCATGACGGTTCAATGACCCCTGTGTGTGTGTTGCATGACGGTTCTCATGAACCCTGTGGAGTGTGCATGACGGGTTCTCATAACCCTGTGTGTGTGTGTGCAAATGACGGTTTTCCTCATGACCCCTGTGTGTGTGTTGCATGACGGTTCTCATGACCTGGTGTGTGTGCATGACTGTTCTCATGCCCCCAGTGGGTGTGTGTGCATGACGGTTCTCATGAACCCTGTGTGTGTGCATGACGGTTCTCATGAACCCCTGTGTGTGTGCATGACGGTTCTCATGAACCCTGTGTGTGTGCATGACGGTTCTCATGACCCCTGTGTGTGTGCATGACGGTTCTCATGACCCTTGTGTGTGTGCATGACGGTTCTCATGACCCCTGTGTGTGTGTGTGCATGACGGTTCTCATGAACCCTGTGTGTGTGCATGACGGTTCTCATGAACCCTGTGTGTGTGCATGACGGTTCTCATGACCCCTGTGTGTGTGTGCATGACGGTTCTCATGAACCCTGTGTGTGTGTGCATGACGGTTCTCATGACCCCTGTGTGTGTGTGTGCATGACGGTTCTCATGAACCCTGTGTGTGTGCATGACGGTTCTCATGAACCCTGTGTGTGTGTGCATGACGGTTCTCATGAACCCTGTGTGTGTGTGCATGACGGTTCTCATGAACCCTGTGTGTGTGTGCATGACGGTTCTCATGAACCCTGTGTGTGTGTGCATGACGGTTCTCATGAACCCTGTGTGTGTGTGCATGACGGTTCTCATGAACCCTGTGTGTGTGCATGACGGTTCTCATGACCCCTGTGTGTGTGTGCATGACGGTTCTCATGAACCCTGTGTGTGTGCATGACGGTTCTCATGAACCCTGTGTGTGTGTGCATGACGGTTCTCATGAACCCTGTGTGTGTGTGCATGACGGTTCTCATGACCCCTGTGTGTGTGCATGACGGTTCTCATGAACCCTGTGTGTGTGTGCATGACGGTTCTCATGAACCCTGTGTGTGTGTGCATGACGGTTCTCATGACCCTGTGTGTGTGCATGACGGTTCTCATGAACCCTGTGTGTGTGTGCATGACGGTTCTCATGAACCCTGTGTGTGTGCATGACGGTTCTCATGAACCCTGTGTGTGTGTGCATGACGGTTCTCATGAACCCTGTGTGTGTGTGCATGACGGTTCTCATGAACCCTGTGTGTGTGTGCATGACGGTTCTCATGAACCCTGTGTGTGTGCATGACGGTTCTCATGAACCCTGTGTGTGTGCATGACGGTTCTCATGAAACCCTGTGTGTGTGCATGACGGTTCTCATGACCCCTGTGTGTGTGCATGACGGTTCTCATGAACCCTGTGTGTGTGCATGACGGTTCTCATGAACCCTGTGTGTGTGCATGACGGTTCTCATGAACCCTGTGTGTGTGCATGACGGTTCTCATGAACCCTGTGTGTGTGCATGACGGTTCTCATGAACCCTGTGTGTGTGCATGACGGTTCTCATGACCCTGTGTGTGTGCATGACGGTTCTCATGAACCCTGTGTGTGTGCATGACGGTTCTCATGAACCCTGTGTGTGTGCATGACGGTTCTCATGAACCCTGTGTGTGTGCATGACGGTTCTCATGAACCCTGTGTGTGTGTGCATGACGGTTCTCATGAACCCTGTGTGTGTGCATGACGGTTCTCATGAACCCTGTGTGTGTGCATGACGGTTCTCATGAACCCTGTGTGTGTGCATGACGGTTCTCATGAACCCTGTGTGTGTGTGCATGACGGTTCTCATGAACCCTGTGTGTGTGTGCATGACGGTTCTCATGACCCCTGTGTGTGTGCATGACGGTTCTCATGAACCCTGTGTGTGTGCATGACGGTTCTCATGACCCCTGTGTGTGTGCATGACGGTTCTCATGAACCCTGTGTGTGTGTGCATGACGGTTCTCATGAACCCTGTGTGTGTGCATGACGGTTCTCATGACCCCTGTGTGTGCATGACGGTTCTCATGAACCCTGTGTGTGTGCATGACGGTTCTCATGAACCCTGTGTGTGTGTGCATGACGGTTCTCATGAACCCTGTGTGTGTGTGTGCATGACGGTTCTCATGAACCCTGTGTGTGTGGTGCATGACGGTTCTCATGAACCCTGTGTGTGTGTGCATGACGGTTCTCATGAACCCTGTGTGTGTGTGTGCATGACGGTTCTCATGAACCCTGTGTGTGTGCATGACGGTTCTCATGAACCCTGTGTGTGTGTGTGCATGACGGTTCTCATGAACCCTGTGTGTGTGTGCATGACGGTTCTCATGAACCCTGTGTTGTGTGTGTGCATGACGGTTCTCATGAACCCTGTGTGTGTGCATGACGGTTCTCATGAACCCTGTGTGTGTGCATGACGGTTCTCATGAACCCTGTGTGTGTGTGTGCATGACGGTTCTCATGAACCCTGTGTGTGTGCATGACGGTTCTCATGAACCCTGTGTGTGTGCATGACGGTTCTCATGAACCCTGTGTGTGTGTGTGATGACGGTTCTCATGAACCCTGTGTGTGTGCATGACGGTTCTCATGAACCCTGTGTGGGGTGTGCATGACGGTTCTCAGAACCCTGTGTGTGTGCATGACGGTTCTCATGACCCCTGTGTGTGTGTGTGCATGACGGTTCTCATGACCCCTGTGTGTGTGCATGACGGTTCTCATGAACCCTGTGTGTGTGCATGACGGTTCTCATGAACCCTGTGCTGTGTGTGCATGACGGTTCTCATGAACCCTGTGTGTGTGCATGACGGTTCTCATGAACCCTGTGTGTGTGCATGACGGTTCCTCATGAACCCTGTTGTGTGTACAAGACGGTTCTCATGCACCCTGAGTGAGTGCATGACTCCCTCATGTGGCAGGTCAGTGTGACTCGCTCATGTTGGCAGGTCAGTATGACTCGGCTCATGTGGCAGGTCAGTATGATCTCCCTCATTTTGGCAGGTCAGTATGACTCGCTCATGTTGGCAGGTCCAGTATGACTCGCTCTATGTTGGCAGGTCAGTATGGACTCCCTCATGTTGGCAGGTCAGTATGACTTCCCTCTGTTGGCAGGTCTGTATGACTCGTTCATGTTGGCGAGGTCAGAGTGATTCGCTCATGGTGGCCAGGTCCAGTGTGACTCGCTCATGTTGGCAGGTCAGTATGACTCCCTTATGTTGGCAGGGTCAGTATGGTCTCGCTCATGTGGCAGGTCAGTATGGACCTCCTCATGTAGGCAGGTCAGTATGACTCCCTCATGTTGGCAGGTCAGTCTAGACTCCGTTCATGTTGGCATGGTCAGTGTGATTCGCTCATGTTGGCAAGTCAGTGTGACTCGCTCATGTTGGCAGGTCAGTATGACTCCCTTATGTTGGCAGGTCAGTATGACTCCCTCATGTTGGCAGGTCAGTATGACTCCCTCATGTTGGCAGGTCAGTATGACTCGTTCATGTTGGCAGGTCAGTATGACTCGTTCATGTTGGCAGGTCAGTATGACTCGTTCATGTTGGCAGGTCAGTATGACTCCCTCATGTTGGCAGGTCAGTATGACTCGTTCATGTTGGCAGGTCAGTAAGACTCGTTCATGTTGGCAGGTCAGTGTGACTCGTTCATGTTGGCAGGTCAGTAAGACTCGTTCATGTTGGCAGGTCAGTGTGACTCGTTCATGTTGGTAGGTCAGTATGACTCGTTCATGTTGGCAGGTCAGTATGTCTCCCTCATGTTGGCAGGTCAGTATGACTCGTTCATGTTGGCAGGTCAGTATGACTCGTTCATGTTGGCAGGTCTGTATGACTCCCTCATGTTGGCAGGTCAGTAAGACTCGTTCATGTTGGCAGGTC
This sequence comes from Panulirus ornatus, assembly GCF_036320965.1. NCBI lineage: Eukaryota > Metazoa > Arthropoda > Malacostraca > Decapoda > Palinuridae > Panulirus > Panulirus ornatus. The sequence goes on from NC_092228.1 coordinate 25,830,017, forward strand.
AGTGTGACTCGTTCATGTTGGCAGGTCAGTATGACTCGTTCATGTTGGCAGGTCAGTATGACTCGTTCATGTTGGCAGGTCAGTATGACTCCCTCATGTTGGCAGGTCAGTATGACTCGCTCATGTTGGCAGGTCAGTATGACTCCCTCATGTTGGCAGGTCAGTAAGACTCGTTCATGTTGGCAGGTCAGTAAGACTCATTCATGTTGGCAGGTCAGTAAGACTCGTTCATGTTGGCAGGTCAGTATGACTCGCTCATGTTGGCAGGTCAGTAAGACTCGTTCATGTTGGCAGGTCAGTATGACTCGCTCATGTTGGCAGGTCAGTAAGACTCGTTCATGTTGGCAGGTCAGTAAGACTCGTTCATGTTGGCAGGTCAGTATGACTCGTTCATGTTGGCAGGTCAGTATGACTCGTTCATGTTGGCAGGTCATTATGACTCGTTCATGTTGGCAGGTCAGTATGACTCGTTCATGTTGGCAGGTCAGTATGACTCCCTCATGTTGGCAGTTGAGAAAGATTTGTTTATCTTTGTTTATGTTGAACAAATAATATAGATAAACAAATTGATGTGAAGCTTTGTGAAGATGAATATGATATGTACACTGATGAATAGGATATGTACACTGATGAATATGATATGTACACTGATGAATTATATGTTAAATTTGTTGTGGTAATATGTCATGCAAAGAGTGTGGGATGTCATGCAGGCTGTGGTATGTCATACATAAGGCGTGGTATGTCATACATAAGGCGTGGTATGTCATACATAAGGCGTGGTATGTCATACATAATGTGTTATATTATAGAGAGTATGGCGTCATAAAGAGAATATGGTGTGTCATGCAGAGTGTGGTATGTCATAGTGGGAGTGTGCTTTGTCATGTCATAAGTTTGTATATCATGCGAAAAGTGTCATATGACACACAGAGTGTGGTAAGTCATGCAGGAAGAGTGGCATATAATGCAAAAAGTGGTATATCACGTCCAGATTGTGGTATACCATACATACAGTGTGTTATATCACGTCCAGATCGTGGTATACCATACATACAGTGTGGTGTATCACGTCCAGATCGTGGTATATCATATATACAGTGTGGTATATCACGTCCAGATCGTGGTATATCATACATACAGTGTGGTATATCACGTCCAGATTGTGGTATACCATACATACAGTGTGGTATATCACGTCCAGGTCGTGGTATATCATACATACAGTGTGGTATATCACGTCCAGATTGTGGTATATCATACATACAGTGTGGTATATCACGTCCAGATTGTGGTATATCATACATACAGTGTGGTATATCACGTCCAGATCGTGGTATATCATACATACAGTGTGGTATATCACGTCCAGACTGTGGTATATCATACATACAGTGTGGTATATCACGTCCAGATCGTGGTATATCATACATACAGTGTGGTATATCACGTCGAGATTGTGGTATATCATACATACAGTGTGGTATATCACGTCCAGATCGTGGTATATAATACATACAGTGTGGTATATCACGTCCTGATTGTGGTATACCATACATACAGTGTGGTATATCATGTCCAGATCGTGGTATATCATACATACAGTGTGGTATATCACGTCCAGATAGTGGTATATCATACATACAGTGTGGTATATCACGTCCAGATTGTGGTATACCATACATACAGTGTGGTATATCACGTCCAGATCGTGGTATATCATACATACAGTGTGGTATATCACGTCCAGATTGTGGTATATCATACATACAGTGTGGTATATCACGTCCAGATCGTGGTATATCATACATACAGTGTGGTATATCACGTCCTGATTGTGGTATATCATACATACAGTGTGGTATATCACGTCCAGATCGTGGTATATCATACATACAGTGTGGTATATCACGTCCAGATCGTGGTATATCATACATACAGTGTGGTATATCACGTCCAGATCGTGGTATATCATACATACAGTGTGGTATATCACGTCCAGATCGTGGTATATCATACATACAGTGTGGTATATCACGTCCAGATCGTGGTATATCATACATACAGTGTGGTATATCACGTCCAGATCGTGGTATATCATACATACAGTGTGGTATATCACGTCAGATTGTGGTATATCATACATACAGTGTGGTATATCACGTCCAGATCGTGGTATATCATACATACAGTGTGGTATATCACGTCCAGATGTGGTATATCATACATACAGTGTGGTATATCACGTCCAGATCGTGGTATATCATACATACAGTGTGGTATATCACGTCCAGATCGTGGTATATCATACATACAGTGTGGTATATCACGTCCAGATTGTGGTATATCATACATACAGTGTGGTATATCACGTCCAGATCGTGGTATATCATACATACAGTTGTTGTATTCACGCAGATGTGGTACCATAGCATACATGTGTATATCGTCCAGTGTGGTAATACATCATGTGGTGATAGCCGTTCCATGATGTGGTATTGTACATACAGTTGTGGTATTTGTTAGCCTGATTGTGGTATCCGTAATTACTGTGTGGTGATGACTCAGATGTGTATGATCATAGTGTGGTATATCCGTCGATGTGGTATATCAACTTATGTGTGTGGTATTCAGTCCGTCGTGGATGCTTATTCATACATGTGTGGTAGATCCGTCTGATCGTGGTATCCTGGTAGTTATCCTGTGTGATATTCAACGTGTGGTATCACGTCCTGATGTGTATATCATTTATACCAGTGTGGTATATCACGTCATGTGTGTGGTATATTATATACGTGTGGTATTCCGTCCAGATGTGGTATATCATCTAAGTGTGGTATATCATGTCGATCGTGGTAGATCATATACAGTTGTGGTATATCACTGTCCAGATGTGGTATATCTACATACAGTGTGGTATGCACGTAGATGTGGTGATATCTAATGACTGTGTGGTATATCAGTCCGATGTGGTGATCATAAGTATAGTGTGTATGCCGTCGTTGTGTTATGCTGTATATCGTGTGGTATGATGCGTCAGTTGTGGTGATCATGTACGTGTGTGGATATCCGTCCTGGTGTGTGTGGGTTGTGATGCATGCCTGTGTGGTGATATCACGTGTCGAGATGCTGGTTGTGATAGCATGGTAAGTGATGTGGTGATATCAGCCTGATGTGGTGTGATCCATTGTGTGGTTGATCAGTCCAGTTGTGGTATATGCTGGTGTGGTGATCCTGTGTGTGGTGATACTGTAGTGTGGTATATCGCCGATTGTGGTATCCTGTCGTGTGGTGATCAGTCCGATGTGGTATATCATCATAGTGTGTGTATATGCCTGTCATGATTTGTGGTTTATCATGCATACGTGTGTGGTATGATGCAGGTCATGATGATGTGGTATGTCAGTATCAGTGTGGGTATATAGTCCTGGTGTGTGTGATGCTGGTTGTGATGATGCCTGGGGTGTGTGATGCTTGGTAGTGTGATGCTGTGGTATGATGCACTGGTACGTGTGGTGATTTCCTGAGTGTGTGATATGCCTGGTATTGATGCAGTGTGTGTGTGATGCCTGGATGTGGATGATGCTGGTGTGTGGTATGCCTGTAGTGGTGATGCCTGGTATGTGGTGATGCCTGGTGTGTGATGATGCCTGGTGTGTGATGATGCCTGGTGTGTGGTGATGCCTGGTGTGTGATGATGCCTGGTATGTGATGATGCATGAGTGGGCCTGGTGTGTGATGATGCCTGGTGTGTGGTGATGCCTGGTGTGTGTGATGCCTGGTGTGTGCTGATGCCTGGTGTGTGGTGATGCCTGGTGTGTGATGATGCCTGGTGTGTGGTGATGCCTGGTGTGTGGATGATGCCTGGTGTGTGATGATGCCTGGTGTGTGGTGATGCCTGGTGTGTATGGTGATGCCTGGTGTGTATGGTGATGCCTGGTGTGTGTGATGCCTGGTGTGTGATGATGCCTGGTATGTGGTGATGCCTGGTGTGTGGTGATGCCTGGTGTGTGATGATGCCTGGTGTGTGGTGATGCCTGGTGTGTGGTGATGCCTGGTATGTGGTGATGCCTGGTGTGTGATGATGCCTGGTGTGTGATGATGCCTGGTATGTGGTGATGCCTGGTGTGTGGTGATGCCTGGTATGTGGTGATGCCTGGTGTGTGGTGATGCCTGGTGTGTGGTGATGCCTGGTGTGTGGTGATGCCTGGTGTGTGGTGATGCCTGGTATGTGGTGATGCCTGGTGTGTGGTGATGCCTGGTGTGTGGTGATGCCTGGTGTGTGGTGATGCCTGGTGTGTGGTGATGCCTGGTATGTGGTGATGCCTGGTGTGTGATGATGCCTGGTATGTGGTGATGCCTGGTGTGTGATGATGCCTGGTGTGTGGTGATGCCTGGTGTGTGATGATGCCTGGTGTGTGGTGATGCCTGGTGTGTGGTGATGCCTGGTGTGTGGTGATGCCTGGTGTGTGGTGATGCCTGGTATGTGGTGATGCCTGGTGTGTGGTGATGCCTGGTGTGTGATGATGCCTGGTGTGTGATGATGCCTGGTGTGTGGTGATGCCTGGTGTGTGGTGATGCCTGGTGTGTGGTGATGCCTGGTGTGTGGTGATGCCTGGTGTGTGGTGATGCCTGGTGTGTGATGATGCCTGGTGTGTGTGATGCCTGGTGTGTGGTGATGCCTGGTGTGTGGTGATGCCTGGTGTGTGGTGATGCCTGGTATGTGGTGATGCCTGGTGTGTGATGATGCCTGGTGTGTGGTGATGCCTGGTGTGTGATGATGCCTGGTATGTGGTGATGCCTGGTGTGTGATGATGCCTGGTGTGTGGTGATGCCTGGTGTGTGGTGATGCCTGGTGTGTGATGATGCCTGGTGTGTGTGATGCCTGGTGTGTGATGATGCCTGGTGTGTGGTGATGCCTGGTGTGTGATGATGCCTGGTGTGTGGTGATGCCTGGTGTGTGGATGATGCCTGGTGTGTATGGTGATGCCTGGTGTGTGATGATGCCTGGTGTGTGGTGATGCCTGGTGTGTGTGATGCCTGGTGTGTGATGATGCCTGGTGTGTGGTGATGCCTGGTGTGTGATGATGCCTGGTGTGTGATGATGCCTGGTGTGTGGTGATGCCTGGTGTGTGGTGATGCCTGGTGTGTGGTGATGCCTGGTGTGTGGTGATGCCTGGTGTGTGATGATGCCTGGTGTGTGATGATGCCTGGATGTGTGTGATGCCTGGTGTGTGGTGATGCCTGGTATGTGGATGCCTGGTGTGTGTGATGCCTGGTGTGTGATGATGCCTGGTGTGTGGTGATGCCTGGTGTGTGATGATGCCTGGTGTGTGATGATGCCTGGTGTGTGATGATGCCTGGTGTGTGGTGATGCCTGGTGTGTGATGATGCCTGGTGTGTGATGATGCCTGGTGTGTGATGATGCCTGGTGTGTGGTGATGCCTGGTGTGTGGTGATGCCTGGTGTGTGATGATGCCTGGTGTGTGGTGATGCCTGGTGTGTGATGATGCCTGGTGTGTGATGATGCCTGGTGTGTGGTGATGCCTGGTGTGTGATGATGCCTGGTGTGTGATGATGCCTGGTGTGTGGTGATGCCTGGTGTGTGATGATGCCTGGTGTGTGATGATGCCTGGTGTGTGTGATGCTGGTGTGTGTGATGCTTGGTGTGTGATGATGCCTGGTGTGTGATGATGCCTGGTATGTGGTGATGCCTGGTGTGTGATGATGCCAGGTGTGTGATGATGCCTGGTGTGTGATGATGTCTGGTGTGTGGTGATGCCTGGTGTGTGGTGATGCCTGGTGTGTGATGATGCCTGGTGTGTGATGATGCCTGATGTGTGATGATACCTGGTTGTGTGATGATGCCTGGTGTGTGATGATGCCTGGTGTGTGATGATGCCTGGTATGTGGTGATGCCTGGTGTGTGATGATGCCTGGTTGTGTGATGATGCCTGGTGTGTGATAATGCCTGGTGTGTGATGATGCCTGGTGTGTGGTGATGCCTGGTGTGTGATAATGCCTGGTGTGTGATAATGCCTGGTGTGTGATGAGGAATAGTGTGTGGTGATAGGTGGTGTGTGTAGTGATCGGTGGTGATGTGTGGTGATGGGTGGTGATGGGTGGTGTGTGGTAACGTGTGTTCAGTGTTAGTTCAGGCTGATGTATAATAATTAACTATCCAACTGTTGTTCTAACATTTCATTGTTCATCTCTTGCAGACACACATCCCTGCCTGGCTTCTGGAGGTAATGTATGTTTTTGTTTATTGCTTGTTTACGAACGTACTGATAAACAAACAAACAAACAAACAACATGAGAGAACATCCTCCTAGATATCACATGTGATACAGAGTAACATAGACACCAAGTCCTCATGTGTTAATGTTGATGTCCACATCATAATAACATCATCCCTCACTGCCCTCACACTTCCTTCTCCACCATACCTCCTCATAATGTATCCTCACACTTCTTCCTCCATCATACTTCCTCATAATGTGACCCTACATGTGTATTGTAGCATGTGACCCTACATGTGTGTTGTAGCATGTGACCCTGCATGTGTGTTGTAGCATGTGACCCTACATGTGTGTTGTAGCATATGACCCTACATGTGTGTTGTAGCATGTGACCCTACATGTGTGTTGTAGCATGTGACCCTACATGTGTGTTGTGGCATATGACCCTACATGTGTGTTGTAGCATGTGACCCTACATGTGTGTTGTAGCATATGACCCTACATGTGTGTTGTAGCATGTGACCCTACATGTGTGTTGTAGCATATGACCCTACATGTGTGTTGTAGCATGTGACCCTACATGTGTGTTGTAGCATGTGACCCTACATGAGTGTTATAGCATGTGACCCTACATGTGTGTTGTAGCATGTGACCCTACATGTGTGTTGTAGCATGTGACCCTACATGTGTGTTGTAGCATGTGACCCTACATGTGTGTTGTAGCATATGACCCTACATGTGTGTTGTAGCATGTGACCCTACATGTGTGTTGTAGCATATGACCCTACATGTGTGTTGTAGCATGTGACCCTACATGTGTGTTGTAGCATGTGACCCTACATGTGTGTTGTAGCATGTGACCCTACATGTGTGTTGTAGCATGTGACCCTACATGTGTGTTGTAGCATATGACCCTACATGTGTGTTGTAGCATGTGACCCTACATGTGTGTTGTAGCATATGACCCTACATGTGTGTTGTAGCATGTGACCCTACATGTGTGTTGTAGCATATGACCTTACATGTGTGTTGTAGCATGTGACCCTACATGTGTGTTGTAGCATGTGACCCTACATGAGTGTTATAGCATGTGACCCTACATGTGTGTTGTAGCATGTGACCCTACATGTGTGTTGTAGCATGTGACCCTAAATGTGTGTTGTTGCATGTGATTGTATTGACTCATCTGTACACACCTCACATATCACGTCCATCTTCACGTACACATCGTCTGAACTACTCATACATACCTGACTCACACATTGAGACAACACAATGAGGTAGAAGATTATCCTTGCTTGTACTAGGATTATCCTTGGTTGTACTAGGATTACCCTTGGTTGTACTAGGATTATCCTTGGTTGTACTAGGATTACCCTTGGTTGTACTAGGATTATCCTTGCTTGTACTAGGATTATCCTTGCTTGTACTAGGATTATCCTTGCTTGTACTAGGATTACCCTTGGTTGTACTAGGATTATCCTTGGTTGTACTAGGATTATCCTTGGTTGTACTAGGATTACCCTTGGTTGTACTAGGATTATCCTTGGTTGTACTAGGATTATCCTTGGTTGTACTAGGATTATCCTTGGTTGTACTAGGATTACCCTTGGTTGTACTAGGATTATCCTTGGTTGTACTAGGATTATCCATGCTTGTACTAGGATTATCCTTGGTTGTACTAGGATTACCCTTGGTTGTACTAGGATTATCCTTGGTTGTACTAGGATTACCCTAGGTTGTACTAGGATTATCCTTGGTTGTACTAGGATAATCCTTGCTTGTACTAGGATTATCCTTGGTTATACTAGGATTATCCTTGGTTGCACTAGGATTATCCTTGGTTGTACTAGGATTATCCTTGCTTGTACTAGGATTATCCTTGGTTGTACTGGGATTATCCTTGGTTGTACTAGGATTGTCCTTGGTTGTACTAGGATTATCCTTGGTTGTACTAGGATTATCCTTGGTTGTACTAGGATTATCCTTGGTTGTACTAGGATTACCCTTGGTTGTACTAGGATTATCCTTGGTTGTACTAGGATAATCCTTGGTTGTACTAGGATTATCCTTGGTTGTACTAGGATTATCCTTGGTTGTACTAGGATAATCCTTGGTTGTACTAGGATTATCCTTGGTTGTACTAGGATTATCCTTGGTTGTACTAGGATTATCCTTGGTTGTACTAGGATTATCCTTGGTTGTACTAGGATTATCCTTGGTTGTACTAGGATTATCCTTGGTTGTACTAGGATTATCCTTGGTTGTACTAGGATTATCCTTGGTTGTACTAGGATTATCCTTGGTTGTACTAGGATTATCCTTGGTTGTACTAGGATTATCCTTGGTTGTACTAGGATTATCCTTGGTTGTACTAGGATTATCCTTGGTTGTACTAGGATAATCCTTGGTTGTACTAGGATTATCCTTGGTTGTACTAGGATTATCCTTGGTTGTACTAGGATTATCCTTGGTTGTACTAGGATTATCCTTGGTTGTACTAGGATTATCCTTGGTTGTACTAGGATTATCCTTGGTTGTACTAGGATTATCCTTGGTTGTACTAGGATTATCCTTGGTTGTACTAGGATTATCCTTGGTTGTACTAGGATTATCCTTGGTTGTACTAGGATTATCTTGGTTGTACTAGGATTATCTTTGGTTGTACTAGGATTATCCTTGGTTGTACTAGGATTATCCTTGGTTGTACTAGGATTATCCTTGGTTGTACTAGGATTATCTTTGGTTGTACTAGGATTATCCTTGGTTGTACTAGGATTATCTTTGGTTGTACTAGGATTATCCTTGGTTGTACTAGGATTATCCTTGGTTGTACTAGGATTATCTTGGTTTGTACTAGGATTATCCTTGGTTGTACTAGGATTATCCTTGGTTGTACTAGGATTATCCTTGGTTGTACTAGGATTATCCTTGGTTGTACTAGGATTATCCTTGGTTGTACTAGGATTATCCTTGGTTGTACTAGGATTATCCTTGGTTGTACTAGGATTATCCTTGGTTGTACTAGGATTATCCTTGGTTTGTACTAGGATTATCCTTGGTTGTACTAGGATTATCCTTGGTTGTACTAGGATTATCCTTGGTTGTACTAGGATTATCCTTGGTTGTACTAGGATTATCCTTGGTTGTACTAGGATTATCCTTGGTTGTACTAGGATTATCCTTGGTTGTACTAGGATTATCCTTGGTTGTACTAGGATTATCCTTGGTTGTACTAGGATTATCCTTGGTTGTACTAGGATTATCCTTGGTTGTACTAGGATTATCCTTGGTTGTACTAGGATTATCCTTGGTTGTACTAGGATTATCCTTGGTTGTACTAGGATTATCCTTGGTTGTACTAGGATTATCCTTGGTTGTACTAGGATTATCCTTGGTTGTACTAGGATTATCCTTGGTTGTACTAGGATTATCCTTGGTTGTACTAGGATTAACCTTGGTTGTACTAGGATTATCTTGGTTGTACTAGGATTATCCTTGGTTGTACTAGGATTAATCTTGGTATGTACTAGGTTAATCCTTGGTTGTACTAGGATTATATTGGTTGTACTGGATAATCTTGGTTGTACTAGGATTATCTTGGGTACTAGGATTATCCTTGGTTGTATGGATTATCCTTGTTGTACTAGGATTATCTTGGTTGGTACTAGGATTATCTTGGTTGAACTAGGTTTATTGGTTGTACAGGATTATCTTGGTGTACTAGTTTATCCTTGGTGTAACTAGGATTATCCTTGGTTGTACTAGGATTATCCTTGTTGTACTAGATTACCTTGTTGTACTAGGATTATCTGGTTGTACTAGGATTATCCTTGGTTGTACTAGGATTATCCTTGTTGTACTAGGAATCCTTGGTTGTATAGGATTATCTTGGTTGTACTAGGATTATCCTTGGTTGTACTAGGATTATCCTTGATGGTTGTACTAGATATCCTTGGTTGTACTAGGATTACCTTGGTTGTACTAGGATTATTGGTGACTAGGATATCCTTGGTTGTACTAGGATTATCCTTGTTGTACTAGGATTATCCTTGTTGTACTAGGATTATCTTGTGTGTACAGGATTATCCTTGGTTGACTAGGATTATCCTTGGTTTGTGACAGATTATCCTTGGTTGTACTAGGATTATCCTTGGATGTACTAGGTTTACCTTGGTTGTACTAGGTTATCTTGGTTGTACTAGGATTATCCCTGTGATAGGAAATCCTTGGTGATAGGAATATCCTTGGTGGTACAAGGATTATCCTTGGTTGTACTAGGATTATCTTGGTGTACTAGGTTTACTTGGTTGTACTAGGATTATCCTTGGATGGTACTAGGATTATACCTTGGTTGTACTGAGGATTATCTTGGTTGTATAGGATATCTTGGTTGTATAGGACTTATCTTGTTGACTGGAATATCTTGGTTGTATAGGACAACTGGTTGATGGACAATATCTTGATGGGACAGACTACTTGTGTACTAGATTATCCTGGTGCATACTAGGATTGTGGACAACGGTTTGATGGGACAATAGTCTTGATGGGACACGGTTTGATGGGACATAGTCTTGATGGGACAACGGTCTTGATGGGACAATAGTCTTGATGGACAATATCTTGATGGGACAATAGTCTTGGATGGACAACAGGTCTTGATGGACATAGGTCTTGATGGGACAACGTTATGATGGAAACGGTGTTGATAGGACAATATCTTGATGGGACAGGTCCTTGTGGACAACTGGTGATTGGACAAAGCGTCATCTTATGGAGTACTTGGTCTATTGACCAACAGTCCGACATGGGCGCGACATCTTGATGGGCAAAGTACTTGCTGGGACAACAGTCTTGATGGGACAACAGTCTTGATGGGACAACAGTCTTGATGGGACAACGGTGTTGATGGGACAACAGTCTTGATGAGACAACGGTGTTGATGGGACAATAGTCTTGATGGGACAATAGTCTTGATGGGACAACGGTGTTGATGGACAACAGTCTTGATGGGACAACGGTGTTGATGGGACAACGGTGTTGATGGGACAATACTCTTGATGGGACAACACTCTTGATGGGACAACACTCTTGATGGGACAACAGTCTTGATGGGACAACGGTCTTGATGGGACAACGGTGTTGATGGGACAACGGTGTTGATGGGACAATAGTCTTGATGGGACAACAGTCTTGATGGGACAACGTTTAACATGTCTGATGGGACAACAGTCTTGATGGGACAACAGTCTTGATGGGACAATAGTCACGTTGATGGGACAACGTTGCTTGATGGGACAATCAGCTTGATGGGACAACGTGTTGGACAAGTTTGTGGGACAACGGTGTTGATGGGACAATAGTCTTGATGGGACAACAGTCTTGATGGGACAACAGTCTTGATGGGACAACAGTCTTGATGGGACAACGGTGTTGATGGGACAACAGTCTTGATGGGACCAAAGTCTTGATGGGACAACAGTCTTGATGGGACGACAGTCTTGATGGGACAACGGTGTTGATGGGACATAGTCTTGATGGGACAACGGTGTTGATGGGACAATAGTCTTGATGGGACAACGGTTTTGATGAGACAACGTGTTGATGGGTCAATAGTCTTGATGGGACAACGGTGTTGATGGGACGATAGTCTTGATGGGACAACGGTTTTGATGAGACAACAGTCTTGATGGGACAACGGTGTTGATGGGACAACGGTGTTGATGGGACAATAGTCTTGATGGGACAACCGTGTTGATGGGACAATAGTCTTGATGGGACAACGGTCTTGATGGGACAATAGTCTTGATGGGACAAGTCTTGATGGGACAACGTTGTTGATGGGACAACGGTGTTGATGGGACAATAGTCTTGATGGAACAACGGTCTTGATGGGACAATGTCTTGATGGACAACGGTTTGATGGGACAATAGTCTTGATGGGACATAGTCTTGATGGGACAACGGTGTTGATGGGACAATAGTCTTGATGGGACAACGGTGTTGATGGGACAATAGTCTTGATGGGAGAACGGTCTTGATGGGACAAGTCTTGATGGGACAACGTTGTTGATGGGACAACGGTCTTGATGGGACAATAGTCTTGATGGGACGATCAAGTCTTGATGGGACAACGGTTTTGATGAGACAACAGTCTTGATGGGACAACGGTGTTGATGGGACGATAGTCTTGATGGGACAACGGTTTTGATGGACAAAGTCTTGATGGGACAACGGTGTGTGATGGGACAACGGTGTTGATGGGACAATAGTCTTGATGGGACAACCGTGTTGATGGGACAATAGTCTTGATGGGACAACGGTCTTGATGGGACTACAGTCTTGATGGGACAACGGTCGTTGATGGGACAACGGTGTTGATGGGACAATAGTCTTGATGGGACAACGGTGTTGATGGGACAATAGTGTTGATGGGACAACGGTGTTGATGGGACAATAGTGTTGATGGGACAACGGTCTTGATGGGACAATAGTCTTGATGGGACAACGGTCTTGATGGGACAATAGTCTTGATGGGAAAACGGTGTTGATGTGACAATAGTCTTGATGGGACAACGGTCTTGATGGGACAATAGTCTTGATGGGACAACGGTGTTGATGGGACAATAGTCTTGATGGGACAATAGTCTTGATGGGACAACGGTGTTGATGGGACAATAGTCTTGATGGGACAACGTTGTTGATGTGACAATAGTCTTGATGGGACAACGGTGTTGATGGGACAACGGTGTTGATGGGACAATAGTCTTGATGGGACAACGGTGTCGATGGGACAATAGTCTTGATGGGACAACGTTGTTGATGGGACAACCATGTTGATGGGACAATAGTTTTGATGGGACAACGGTCTTGATGGGACAATAGTCTTGATGGGACAACAGTCTTGATGGAACAATAGTCTTGATGGGACAACGGTGTTGATGGGACAATAGTCTTGATGGGACAACGGTGTTGATGGGACAACGGTGTTGATGGGACAGCTGTTGGTATATTCAAAATAAACTCATCATTACAGAACACGGAAAGAACAAACAAACATTACTTAATGTAGTTAATGTGGTTGCTGTAGTGTACTACCAAGGTACTGTAGTGATGGTTACTGTAGTGTACTACCAAGGTACTGTAGTGATGGTTGCTGTAGTGTACTACCAAGGTACTGTAGTGATGGTTACTGTAGTGTACTACCAAGGAACTGTAGTGATGGTTACTGTAGTGTACTACCAAGGTACTGTAGTAATGGTTACTGTAGTGTACTACCAAGGTACTGTAGTGATGGTTACTGTAGTGTACTACCAAGGTACTGTAGTAATGGTTACTGTAGTGTACTACCAAGGTACTGTAGTGATGGTTACTGTAGTGTACTACCAAGGTACTGTAGTGATGGTTACTGTAGTGTACTACCAAGGTACTGTAGTGATGGTTACTGTAGTGTACTACCAAGGTACTGTAGTGATGGTTACTGTAGTGTACTACCAAGGTACTGTAGTGATGGTTACTGTAGTGTACTACAAGGTACTGTAGTGATGGTTACTGTAGTGTACTACCAAGTGTATACTGTAGTATATTTGGTTACTGTAGTGTACTACCAAGGTACTGTAGTATGGTTACTGTAGTGTACTACCAAGGTACTGTAGTATGGTTACTGTAGTGTACTACCAAGGTACTGTAGTAATGGTTACTGTAGTGTACTACAAGGTACTGTAGTGATGGTTACTGTAGTGTACTACCAAGGTACTGTAGTGATGGTTACTGTAGTGTACTTACTGTAGTGTACTACCAAGGTACTGTAGTGATGGTTACTGTAGTGTACTACCAAGGTACTGTAGTGATGGTTACTGTAGTGTACTACCAAGGTACTGTAGTGATGGTTACTGTAGTGTACTACCAAGGTACTGTAGTGATGGTTACTGTAGTGTACTACCAAGGTACTGTAGTGATGGTTACTGTAGTGTACTACCAAGGTACTGTAGTGATGGTTACTGTAGTGTACTACCAAGGTACTGTAGTGATGGTTACTGTAGTGTACTACCAAGGTACTGTAGTGATGGTTACTGTAGTGTACTACCAAGGTACTGTAGTGATGGTTACTGTAGTGTACTACCAAGGTACTGTAGTGATGGTTACTGTAGTGTACTACCAAGGTACTGTAGTAATGGTTACTGTAGTGTACTACCAAGGTACTGTAGTAATGGTTACTGTAGTGTACTACCAAGGTACTGTAGTAATGGTTACTGTAGTGTACTACCAAGGTACTGTAGTGATGGTTACTGTAGTGTACTACCAAGGTACTGTAGTGATGGTTACTGTAGTGTACTACCCAAGGTACTGTAGTAATGGTTACTGTAGTGTATACCAAGGTACTGTAGTAATGGTTACTGTAGTGTACTACCAATGGTACTGTAGTAATGGTTACTGTAGTGTACTACAAGTACTGTAGTTATGGTTACTGTAGTGTACTGCAAAGGTACTGTAGTAATGGTTACTGTGTGTACTACCAAGTTACTGTAGTAATGGTTACTGTAGTGTACTACCAAGGTACTGTAGTAATGGTTACTGTAGTGTACTACCAAGGCACTGTAGTAATGGTTACTGTAGTGTACTACCAAGATACTGTAGTAGCGGATGCTGTAGTGTACTACCATTGTACTGTAGTAACGGGTACTGTAGTGTACTACCATTGTACTGTGAACGCGATACTGTAGTGATACTGCTGTAGTGACTACCATTGTACTGTAGTAACGGGTACTGTAGTGTTACTAACATTGTACTGTAGTAAACGGATACTGTAGTGTACTACCATTGTACTGTAGTAACGGGTACTGTAGTGTACTACCATTGTACTGTAGTAACGGGTACTGTAGTGTACTACCATTGTACTGTAGTAACGGGTACTGTAGTGTACTACCATTGTACTGTAGTAACGGGTACTGTAGTGTACTACCATTGTACTGTAGTAACGGGTACTGTAGTGTACTACCATTGTACTGTAGTAACGGGTACTGTAGTGTACTACCATTGTACTGTAGTAATGGGTACTGTAGTGTACTACCATTGTACTGTAGTGATGATAAGTGTTGGCCAGACATGTGAGTTTGTCTGTACGTGTGTCATGAACCTGTGGTACAGCACTGTCTGATTCCCAGGGCTCACGTAGGTAAGAGGCAGTCAGAGGCGAAGAACTAATTGAATTGCAGGTGAAGGTCTTCCTTAATAACATCAGGTCATGTGAGAATATCCCACAGGAATATTTGGGTCACAGCGGAAGGCTTCCTGGCCATGATATGAATATTATCTTTTGCAGAATATCTGAAGACATCTTAATGGTACAAGTTCATGACCAATGGTGGTAGCACTTACCTGGCACATAGTGATGATAACAGTGTGTGGTAACCAGGTCATATATGGTGTGGTAACCAGGTCATATATGGTGTGGTAACCAGGTCATATATGCTGTGGTAACCAGGTCATATATGCTGTGGTAACCAAGTCATATATGGTGTGGTAACCAGGTCATATATGGTGTGGTAACCAGGTCATATATGGTGTGGTAACCAAGTCATATATGGTGTGGTAACCAGGTCATATATGGTGTGGCAACATGATCGTACATGGTGTGGTAACCAGGTCATATATGGTGTGGTAACTAGGTCATATATATGGTGTGGTAACATGATCGTAACGTCATATATAGTGTGGTAACAAGATCATACATGGTGTGGTAAGAGGCTGGTGACGTCATATATGGTGTGGTAACAAGATGGTAACGTCATATATGGTGTGGTAACAAGATGGTAACGTCATATATGGTGTGGTAACATGATGGTAACGTCATATATAATGTGGTAACAAGCTGGTAACGTCATATATAATGTGGTAACAAGCTGGTAAAGTCATATATGATGTGGTAACAAGATGGTAACGTCATATATGGTGTGGTAACAAGATGGTAACTTCATATATGATGTGGTAACAAGCTGGTAACGTCATATATGGTGTGGTAACAAGATGGTAACGTCATATATGATGTGGTAACAAGATGGTAACGTCATATATGGTGTGGTAACAAGATGGTAACGTCATATATGATGTGGTAACAAGCTGGTAACGTCATATATGGTGTGGTAACAAGATGGTAACTTCATATATGATGTGGTAACAAGCTGGTAACGTCATATATGGTGTGGTAACAAGATGGTAACGTCATGTATGATGTGGTAACAAGCTGGTAACGTCATATATGGTGTGGTAACAAGCTGGTAACGTCATATATGGTGTGGTAACAAGACGGTAACAAGTATGATGAGGGCGTGGTACAGTACAGTACGTGAGGTGACCTCTGCATTATGTACATCAGAAGTACAACAAATGTACATCAAGATAAATGATTAGAAATGATTATGTTTGGGATGATGACGAGGAACGTCATGATGTGATGATGTGGTCTGACACCAGGATGATGATGATGTGGTCTGACACCAGGATGATGATGATGTGGTCTGACACCAGGATGATGATGATGTGGTCTAACACTAGGATGATGATGATGTGGTCTGAGACCAGGATGATGATGTGGTCTGACACCAGGATGATGATGATGTGGTCTGACACCAGGATGATGATGTGGTCTGACACCAGGATGATGATGATGATGTGGTCTGACACCAGGATGATGATGATGATGTGGTCTGACACCAGGATGATGATGTGGACTGACACCAGGATGATGATGATGTTGTGTCATTATGACAGGATGTCATCATAATGACACCAGGATGATGATGATGATGATGATGATGTGTCATTATGGCAGGATGTCATCATAATGACACCAGGATGATGATGTGTCATTATGACAGGATGTCATCATAATGACACCAGGATGATGATGATGATGTGTCATTATGACAGCATGTCATCATAATGACACCAGGATGATGATGATGATGTGTCATTATGGCAAGACGTCATAATAATGACACCAGAATGATGATGATGATGTGACATTATGGCAAGACGTCATCATAATGACACCAGGATGATGATGATGATGTGACATTATGGCAAGACGTCATAATAATGACACCAGGATGATGATGATGATGATGTGTCATTATGGCAAGACGTCATCATAATGACACCTGTTGTTCTCTGATCATGACTCGTCATTATTGATCCTTGTGGTTTGTCATATTGTCATCCAAGACCAAGAAATGTTATGTATCTAATGATTTCGACGTGATGATGATCATGATTATGATAGTGATAATAATAGTAATGATAATGATAATAATAAAATATCTAAACATGATATCCATTTCCCGCGTTAGCAAGGCAGCGCCGGGAACAGATTAATAAAAGGCCACATCTGCTCACAACCATTCTTTAGCTGTCAAGTACAATGTATCACCACCAGTGCTCACTCTCCTCAACCAGCACTACATACTTGCTCATGGTTCATTTCGTACGATTTAAATGCCTAGGTTGAGTCCATACACACCACGTCGTCCCCTGTATAACATAGCGTTCCACGTGACTCTATACTGAGCAAGCCTTTCACCCTCCTGCATGTTCAGGCCCCGATCACTCAAAATCTTTTTCACTCCATCTTTCCATCTCCAATTTGGTCTCCCACTTCTCCTCGTTCCCTCCACCTCTGACACATATATCCTCTTGGTCAATCTTTCCTCACTCATTCTCTCCATGTGACCAAACCATTTCAAAACATCCTCTTCTGCTCTCTCAACCACACTCTTTTTATTACCACACATCTCTCTTACCCTTACATTACTTACTCGATCAAACCACCTCACACCACATATTGTCCTCAAATATCTCATTTCCAGCGCATCCACCCTCCTCCGCACAACTCTATCCATAGCCCACGCCTCGCAACCATACAACATTGTTGGAACCACTATTCCTTCAAACATACCCATTTTTGCTTTCCGAGATAATGTTCTCGACTTCCACACATTCTTCAACGCTCCCAGAACCTTCGCCCCCTCCCCCACCCTATGATTCACTTCCGCTTCCATGGTTCCATCCGCTGCCAGATCCACTCCCAGGAATATGAGGATGGGCAGGATACAGTATAGTGTGGGAGGCAGGCTACAGTATGACCAACATGGGATGGGCAGGATACAGTATAGTGTGGGAGGCAGGCTACAGTATGACCAACATGGGATGGGCAGGATACAGTATAGTGTGGGAGGCAGGTTACAGTATGACCAACATGAGATGGGCAGGATACAGTATAGTGTGGGAGGCAGGTTACAGTATGACCAACATGGGATGGGCAGGATACAGTATAGTGTGGGAGGCAGGTTACAGTATGACCAACATGAGATGGGCAGGATACAGTATAGTGTGGGAGGCAGGCTACAGTATGACCAACATGAGATGGGCAGGATACAGTATAGTGTGGGAGGCAGGTTACAGTATGACCAACATGAGATGGGCAGGATACAGTATAGTGTGGGAGGCAGGTTACAGTATGACCAACATGGGATGGGCAGGATACAGTATAGTGTGGGAGGCAGGCTACAGTATGACCAACATGAGATGGGCAGGATACAGTATAGTGTGGGAGGCAGGCTACAGTATGACCAACATGGGATGGGCAGGATACAGTATAGTGTGGGAGGCAGGTTACAGTATGACCAACATGAGATGGGCAGGATACAGTATAGTGTGGGAGGCAGGCTACAGTATGACCAACATGCGATGGGCAGGATACAGTATAGTGTGGGAGGCAGGCTACAGTATGACCAACATGAGATGGGCAGGATACAGTATAGTGTGGGAGGCAGGTTACAGTATGACCAACATGGGATGGGCAGGATACAGTATAGTGTGGGAGGCAGGTTACAGTATGACCAACATGGGATGGGCAGGATACAGTATAGTGTGGGAGGCAGGCTACAGTATGACCAACATGGGATGGGCAGGATACAGTATAGTGTGGGAGGCAGGCTACAGTATGACCAACATGAGATGGGCAGGATACAGTATAGTGTGGGAGGCAGGCTACAGTATGACCAACATGGGATGGGCAGGATACAGTATAGTGTGGGAGGCAGGTTACAGTATGACCAACATGGGATGGGCAGGATACAGTATAGTGTGGGAGGCAGGCTACAGTATGACCAACATGGGATGGGCAGGATACAGTATAGTGTGGGAGGCAGGCTACAGTATGACCAACATGGGATGGGCAGGATACAGTATGTAATAGTCTACATTGTTGACCTTATTTATCACCTTTAACAATAACCTTTACACAACATCCAGAGACTCTGGCTACAGCAACCTCTTCTGTAACTCAACCACTCTGGCTACAGCAACCTCTTCTGTAACTCAACCACTCTGGCTACAGCAACCTCTTCTGTAACTCAACCACTCTGGCTACTGGCAGCTTTGGCTCCTGTAACCTGACCACATCCCCAACATCAAACGTTCACTGATAATGATAACAATAATAACAATAATAATAATAATGATAGTAATGATAATAATGATAATGATAATAATAATGATAATAATGATAATTATAATAATAATAATAATAATGATAATGATAATAACATTAATGATGATAAGAATAATGATAATGATAATGATAATGATAATAATGATGATAATAATAATGATAATGATAATGATAACAATAATTATAATGATGACAATGATAATGATAATATTAATAATAACAATGATAATAATAATAATGATAATGATAATGATAATAATGATAATGATAATAATGATGATGATAATAATAATGATAATGATGATAATGATAATAATAATAATGATAATAATCATAATAATGATAATAATAATAATAATAAAGAGAATAATAATGATAATAATGATAGAAATAATGATAATAATAATGATAATAATAATAATAATAACAATAATAATAATAATAATAATAATAATAATAATAATAATAATAATAATAGTAACAATAATGATGATAATAATAATAATGATGATAATAATAATATTAATGATAATAATAATGATAGTAGTAGTAAAAGTAGTAATAAGGCGATTTAAGGGGGCAGGAGCGGGGGGCTAAAAACCCTCCCCTCATTTTATTTCAACTCTCTAAATGGGGAAACAGAAGAAGGAGTCACGCGGGGAGTGCTCATCCTCCTCGAAGGCTCAGACTGGGGTGTCTAAATGTGTGTGGATGTTACCAAGAGAAAAAAGGAGAGATAGGTAGTATGTTTGAGGAAAGGAAACCTGGATGTTTTGGCTCTGAGTGAAACGAAGCTCAAGGGTAAAGGGGAAGAGTGGTTTGGGAATGTCTTGGGAGTAAAGTCAGGGGTTAGTGAGAGGACAAGAGCAGAGGAAGGGGTAGCACTACTCCTGAAGCAGGAGTTGTTGGAGTATGTGATAGAGTGTAAGAAAGTAAACTCTAGATTGATATGGGTAAAACTGAAAGTGGATAGAGAGAGATGGGTGATTATTGATGCATATGCACCTGGTCATGAGAAGAAAGATCATGAGAGGCAAGTGTTTTGGGAGCAGCTGAGTGAGTGTGTTAGTGGTTTTGATGCACGAGACCGGGTTATAGTGATGGGTGATTTGAATGCAAAGGTGAGTAATGTGGCAGTTGAGTACATGGGGTGTTCAGTGTTGTAAATGGAAAAGGAGAAGAGCTTGTAGATTTATGTGCTGAAAAAAGACTGGCGCTTGGGAATACCTGGTTTAAAAAGAGAGATATACATAAGTATACGCATGTGAGTAGGAGAGAAAGTCAAAGGGCATTACTGGATTACTTGTTAATTGATAGGCGTGTAAAAGAAAGACTTTTGGATGTTAATGTGCTGAGAGATGCAACTGGAGGTATGTCTGATCATTATCTTGGGGAGGCAAAGATGAAGATTTGGGGAGAAGAGAGTGGTGAGAGTAAGTGACTTGGGAAGGAGACTTGTGTGAGGAAGTACCAGGAGAGATTGAGTGCAGAATGGAAAAAGGTGAGAGCAAATTACGTAAGGGGAGTGAATGAGGAATGGGATGCATTTAGGGAAGGAGTGATGGCTTGTGTAAGAGATGCTTGTGGCATGAGAAAAATAGGTGGGCAGATTAGAAAGGCTAGTGAATGGTGGGATGAAGAAGTAAAGTTGTTAGTGAAAGAGAAAAGAGAAACCTTTGGACGATACTTGCAAGGAGGGAGTGCAAAAGATTGGGAGATGTATAAAAGAAAGAGGTAGGAGATCAAGAGAAAGTGAGGAGATAGAGTGAGTATTTTGAATGTTTGTTGAATGTGTTTGATGATAGGGTGGACGATTTAGTGTGTTTTGGTCAAGGTGGTGTGCGAAGTGAGAGGGTCAGGGAGAATGGTTTGGTGAAGAGAGAAGAGGTAGTGAAAGCATTGCAGAAGATGAAATCCGGCAAAGCGGCGGGTTTGGATGCCATTGCAGTTGAATTTTTAAGAAAGGGGGTGACTGTTGCTGATGGGTTAATGAGGATATTCGATGTATGTTTGGTTCATGGTGAGGTGCCTGAGCCCTAAAGGAATGCTTGCATAGTGCCATTGTACAAAGGCAAAGGGAATAAAGGTGAGTGCTCAAATTACAGAGGTATAAGTTTGTTGAGTATTCCTGGGAAATTATATGGGAGGGTATTGACTGAGAGGGTGAAGGCATGTACAGAGCATCAGATTGGGGAAGAGCAGTGTGGTTTCAGAAGTGGTAGAGGATGTGTGGATCAGGTGTTTGCTTTGAAGAATGTATGTGAGAAATATTTAGAAAGGCAAATGGATTTGTATGTAGCATTTATGGATCTGGAGAAGGCATATGATAGAGTTGATAGAGATGCTCTGTGGAAGGTATTAAGAGTATATGATGTGGGAGGTTAGTTGCAAGAAGCAGTGAAAAGTTTTTACCAAGGATGTAAGGCATGTGTACGAGTAGGAAGAGAGGAAAGTGATTGGTTCCCAGTGAATGTCGGTTTGCGGCAGGGGTGTGTGATGTCTCCATGGTTGTTTAATTTGTTTATGGAGGGGGTGCTTAGGGAGGAAAAAATATATATACATACATGTATATATATACACACACAGACATATACATATATACACATGTACATAATTCATACTTTCAATCTTTCCTCACTCATTCTCTCCATGTGACCAATCCATTTCAAAACACCCTCTTCTGCTCTCTCAACCACACTCTTTTCATTTCCACACATCTCTCTTACCCTTACATTACTTACTCGATCAAACCACCTCACACCACATATTGTCCTCAAACATTTCATTTCCAGCACATCCACCCTCCTGCGCACAATTCTTCTAACTCAAACTCCAGTACCACGAGAAATATCATTGAAATCTTCTATTATCAAATACCTCAAGAATTATAACCTTAATATTAGTGAAGGTCTATACAAATTAGATAACTTTATTGTTGATAAAATCTGTAAATAATTCACCTTCTTGTCCACATAATAAGTTTATGATACGCTCGTTGTCTGTCTTGGACAATCGCATGTTTACCAAATGGCGTCCTAGCTACGTCTCTTCGTTGTATATCAACTGACTGTTATAATTCTCTCTTGTCTCCCCTGATGATGTGATTATTACACGAAAGTGCACTTGGGAACTTATCGTGTTTCATTTTCGCCTTCTGCGACACACAGGGAATGCGTGGGAGGTGTTCTTTCTCCCCTATCCCCATATATATATATATATATATATATATATATATATATATATATATATATATATATATATATATATATATATATATATATATATATATATATATATATATATATATATATATATATATATATATATATATATATATATATATATATATATATGTATGTGTATATGTATGTATATATATATATATATATATATATATATATATATATATATATATTTATATATATATATATATATATATATATATATATATATATATAAATATATATATATATATATATATATACATATATATATATATATATATATATATATATATATATATATATATATATATATATATATATATATATATATATATGTATATGTATGTGTATATGTATGTTATATATATATATATATATATATATATATATATATATATATATATATATATATATATATATATATATATATATATATATATATATATATATTATCCCTGGGGATAGGGGAGAAAGAATACTTCCCACGTATTCATTGCGTGTCGTAGAAGGCGACTAAAAGGGGAGGGAGCGGGGGACTGGAAATCTTCCCCTCTCGTTTTTTTTTTAATTTTCCAAAACAAGGAACAGAGAAGGGGGACAGGTGAGGATATTCCCTCCAAGGCCCAGTCCTCTGTTCTTAACGCTACCTCGCTAAAGCGGGAAATGGCGAATAGTTTGAAAGAAAGAAAAAGATATATATATATATATATATATATATATATATATATATATATATATATATATATATATATATATATATATATATATATATACATGTGCTGGAAATGAGATGTTTCAGGACAATATGTGGTGTGAGGTGGTTTGATCGAGTAAGTAATGTAAGGGTAAGAGAGATGTGTGGTAATAAAAAGAGTGTGGTTGAGAGAGCAGAAGAGGGTGTTTTGAAATGGTTTGGTCACATGGAGAGAATGAGTGAGGAAAGATTGACCAAGAGGATATATGTGTCAGAGGTGGAGGGAACGAGAAGTGGGTGACCAAATTGGAGGTGGAAAGATGGAGTGAAAAAGATTTTGAGTGATAGGGGCCTAAACATGCAGAAGGGTGAAAGGCGTGCAAGGAATAGAGTGAATTGGAACGATGTGGTATACCGGGGTTGACGTGCTGTCAATGGATTGAACCAGGGCATGTGAAGCGTCTGGGGTAAACCATGGAAAGTTCTGTGGGGCCTGGATGTGGAAAGGGAGCTCTGGTTTCGGTTTATTATTACATGACAGCTAGAGACTGAGTGTGAACGAATGGGGACTTTGTTGTCTTTTCCTAGCACTACCTCGCGCACATGCGGGGGGAGGGGGTTGTTATTCCATGTGTGGCGAGGTGGCGATGGGAATGAATAAAGGCAGACAGTATGAATTATGTACATGTGTATATATGTATATGCCTGTGTGTGTATATATATATGTGTACATTGAGATATATAGGTATGTATATTTGCGTGTGTGGATGTGTATGTATATACATGTGTATGTGGGCGGGTTGGGCCATTCTTTCGTCTGTTTCCTTGCGCTACTTCGCTAACACGGGAGACAGCGACAAAGCAAAATAAGTGATATATATATATATATATATATATATATATATATATATATATATATATATATATATATATATATATATATATATATATATACTTCCTTTTGTTGACAATGATATTACAAGTTTGATTATTATGATAATTAACAACACAGTAGTTATCAGGTGTTCAGAACAGCGTGGTGAACCTTCTGATCCACTCAGGTCACTGCTAACTCTGACAGTACAGTGTACTGTACAGTGTACTGTGCAGTGTACATTACATTACACTATACAGTGTACATTACAGTGTACAGTACACGCTGTACTGTATAATCTCTCGGAGACTAGTACATGTAGCTTGTCCTGGCGTCCGTCCTGTGACTGCTGGCGTCGACCAGTACTGGCGTCCGTCCTATGACTGCTGGCATCGACCAGTACTGGCGTCCGTCCTGTGACTGCTGACGTCGACCAGTACTGGCGTCCGTCCTGTGACTGCTGGCGTCGACCAGTACTGGCGTCCGTCCTGTGACTGCTGGCATCGACCAGCACTGGCGTCCGTCCTATGACTGCTGACGTCGACCAGTACTGGCGTCCGTCCTGTGACTGCTGACGTCGACCAGTACTGGCATCTGTCCTGTGACTGCTGACGTCGACCAGTACTGGCGTCCGTCCTGTGACTGCTGGCGTCGACCAGTACTGGCGTCCGTCCTGTGACTGCTGACGTCGACCAGTACTGGCGTCCGTCCTGTGACTGCTGGCATCGACCAGTACTGGCGTCCGTCCTGTGACTACTGACGTCGACCAGTACTGGCGTCCGTCCTGTGACTGCTGGCGTCGACCAGTACTGGCGTCCGTCCTGTGACTGCTGACGTCGACCAGTACTGGCGTCCGTCCTGTGACTGCTGGCATCGACCAGTACTAGCGTCCGTCCTGTGACTGCTGACGTCGACCAGTACTGGCGTCCGTCCTGTGACTGCTGGCGTCGACCAGTACTGGCGTCCGTCCTGTGACTGCTGACGTCGACCAGTACTGGCGTCCGTCCTGTGACTGCTGACGTCGACCAGTACTGGCGTCCGTCCTGTGACTGCTGGCATCGACCAGTACTAGCGTCCGTCCTGTGACTGCTGACGTCGACCAGTACTGGCGTCCGTCCTGTGACTGCTGGCGTCGACCAGTACTGGCGTCCGTCCTGTGACTGCTGACGTCGACCAGTACTGGCGTCCGTCCTGTGACTGCTGACGTCGACCAGTACTGGCGTCCGTCCTGTGACTGCTGACGTCGACCAGTACTGGCGTCCGTCCTGTGACTGCTGACGTCGACCAGTACTGGCGTCCGTCCTGTGACTGCTGACGTCGACCAGTACTGGCGTCCGTCCTGTGACTGCTGACGTCGACCAGTACTGGCGTCCGTCCTGTGACTTGCTGACGTCGACCAGTACTGGCGTCCGTCCTGTGGACTGCTGACGTCGACAGTACTGGCGTCCGTCCTGTGACTGCTGGCATCGACCAGTACTAGCGTCCGTCCTGTGACTGCTGACGTCGACCAGTACTGGCGTCCGTCCTGTGACTGCCTGGCGTCAGGGGGAGGAGGGGGTTCGGGGGCGGTGGGGGGAGGAAGGAGGAGGGGGAGGAGAGGGGGGGGGGGAGGAGTCGGCAGGGAGAAAGAAGAAGAGATGAGAAAAAAAAAAGAAAAAAAAAAAAAAAAAAAAAAAAAAAAAAAAAAAAAAAAAAAAAAAAAAAAAAAAAAAAAAAAAAAAAAAAAAAAAAAAAAAAAAAAAAAAAAAAAAAAAAAAAAAAAAAAAAAAAAAAAAAAAAAAAAAAAAAAAAAAAAAAAAAAAAAAAAAAAAAAAAAAAAAAAAAAAAAAAAAAAAAAAAAAAAAAAAAATACTTTATATATATATATGGTGTGAGGTGGTTTGATCGAGTAAGTAATGTAAGGGTAAGAGAGATGTGTGGTAATAAAAAGAGTGTGGTTGAGAGAGCAGAAGAGGGTGTTTTGAAATGGTTTGGTCACATGGAGAGAATGAGTGAGGAAAGATTGACCAAGAGGATACATGTGTCAGAGGTGGAGGGAACGAGAAGTGGGTGACCAAATTGGAGGTGGAAAGATGGAGTGAAAAAGATTTTGAGTGATAGGGGCCTAAACATGCAGAAGGGTGAAAGGCGTGCAAGGAATAGAGTGAATTGGAACGATGTGGTATACCAGGGTCGACGTGCTGTCAATGGATTGAACCAGGGCATGTGAAGCGTCTGGGGTAAACCATGGAAAGTTTTGTGGGGCCTGGATGTGGAAAGGGAGCTGTGGTTTCGGTGCATTATTACATGACAGCTAGAGACTGAGTGTGAACGAATGTGGCCTTTGTTGTCTTTTCCTAGCGGTACCAGGCTCACATGCAGGGGGAGAGGTTTTTTATTTCATGTGTGGCGGGGTGGCGACGGAATGAATAAGGGCAGACAGTATGAATTATGTACATGTGTATATATGTATATGCCTGTGTGTGTATATATATATATATAGTATATATATATATATTATATATATATTATATTATATATATATATATAGTATATATATATATATTAATATATATATATATTATATTATATATATATTATATATATATATTATATATATATATGGTGTGAGGTGGTTTGATCGAGTAAGTAATGTAAGGGTAAGAGAGATGTGTGGTAATAAAAAGAGTGTGGTTGAGAGAGCAGAAGAGGGTGTTTTGAAATGGTTTGGTCACATGGAGAGAATGAGTGAGGAAAGATTGACCAAGAGGATACATGTGTCAGAGGTGGAGGGAACGAGAAGTGGGAGACCAAATTGGAGGTGGAAAGATGGAGTGAAAAAGATTTTGAGTGATAGGGGCCTAAACATGCAGAAGGGTGAAAGGCGTGCAAGGAATAGAGTGAATTGGAACGATGTGGTATACCAGGGTCGACGTGCTGTCAATGGATTGAACCAGGGCATGTGAAGCGTCTGGGGTAAACCATGGAAAGTTTTGTGGGGCCTGGATGTGGAAAGGGAGCTGTGGTTTCGGTGCATTATTACATGACAGCTAGAGACTGAGTGTGAACGAATGTGGCCTTTGTTGTCTTTTCCTAGCGGTACCAGGCTCACATGCAGGGGGAGAGGTTTTTTATTTCAAGTGTGGCGGGGTGGCGACGGAATGAATAAGGGCAGACAGTATGAATTATGTACATGTGTATATATGTATATGCCTGTGTGTGTATATATATATATATAAATATATATATATATCTTTTCTTTCATACTATTCGCCATTTCCCGCATTAGCGAGGTAGTGTTAAGAACAGAGGACTGGACCTTTGAGGGAATATCCTCACCTGACCCCCTTCTCTGTTCCCTCTTTTGGAAAATTAAAAAAAAACAAGAGAGGGGAGGATTTCCAGTCACCCGCTCCCTCCCCTTTTAGTCGCCTTCTACGACACGCAGGGAATACGCGGGAAGTATTCTTTCTCCCCTATCCCCAGGGAAAATATATATATATATATATCATATATATATATATATAATATATATATATATCTTTTCTTTCATACTATTCGCCATTTCCCGCATTAGCGAGGTAGTGTTAAGAACAGAGGACTGGACCTTTGAGGGAATATCCTCACCTGACCCCCTTCTCTGTTCCCTCTTTTGGAAAATTAAAAAAAACGAGAGGGGAGGATTTCCAGCCCCCGCTCCCTTCCCTTTTAGTCGCCTTCTACGACACGCAGGGAATACGCGGGAAGTATTCTTTCTCCCCTATCCCCAGGGATAGGGGAGAAAGAATACTTATATATATATATGGTGTGAGGTGGTTTGATCGAGTAAGTAATGTAAGGGTAAGAGAGATGTGTGGTAATAAAAAGAGTGTGGTTGAGAGAGCAGAAGAGGGTGTTTTGAAATGGTTTGGTCACATGGAGAGAATGAGTGAGGAAAGATTGACCAAGAGGATACATGTGTCAGAGGTGGAGGGAACGAGAAGTGGGAGACCAAATTGGAGATGGAAAGATGGAGTGAAAAAGATTTTGAGCGATCGGGGCCTGAACATGCAGGAAGGTGAAAGGCGTGCAAGGAATAAGTAAATTGGAAAAGAGGGGATACCAGGGGCACGTCTGTCAAAGGATTGGGAAACCCGGGGTTAACCTGGGGAAACCATGGGAAAGTTTTTTTGGGGCCCGGGTGGGGGAAAGGGGGCTGGGTTTTTGGGGCCCTTATTAATTCAGGGTAGAGCTGAGGGGAACGAAAATTGGGCCCTTTTTTGTCTTTTTTCCCACGGGACCAGGGTCACATCAGGGGGGAGGGTTTTTTTTTCAATTGGGGGGTGGGGACGGGAAAGAATAACAAAAAAGTATGAATTATTACATGGCATATATGTAATGTCTGTTTTTTTATATATATATATAAAAATTAAAAATATATATATATAAAAATTTTAAAAATATATTTTTATATATAAAAATATATATTTTGTATACGTTTTTAGAAAATTTTAGATTAAAAAGTATATTTCTTTGTTGGGGGGTTATGTAATACATTTTTAAATTTTGGGGGCTTGGGCCATTTTTTCCCTCTGGTTTTCCTTGCCTTTGCCCAACCGGGAACACAACAAAGCCCTAATAAGAAAAAGAAATAATATTTTTCCATAAAAGATTAAAAAATTTTATCGTAGACAAAAGACCCTGACTTCTTTTAAACTGGGTGGTCCCCGTAAAAAACGTTAGGGAAACTCCAACTATGATAAAAAACCCCCTGGGATATTGTCCCCAAAAATCCTTCCATTTTTTTTTCCAAGACAAAAATCTTTGGGTTTTGGGGTATAAATGTTTGCGAAAAGATCCCGTTTTCAAACGGTAAAGGGTTTCCAACAACCGGGGAATCTACGAGGGGAAATGGGTGGTCAATGATTGTACCATTGTACAATGCCCTTCCGCCGCTCTCCGTGCCCAGAAGCGGGAAAACAAGGGGGAGGGTGGGCCCAGTTTTTGTTTGTAAAATTCAAAAAAGCGTCTCTTACCTCATCCCCTTTGTGGGTTTTCCCGGTTTTCCCGATCTCCACACACAACACACAACACACCACACACACACACACAGTAAACAAACCCCCTTTTTTGACCAAACTTGTTTTCCCTTTTGAAAATATTTTCTCGTCCCAAACCTCATATCGATTTGGGGGAATTACAGCCAGCAAAACATACAATCCAAATAACAAGGAAAAGAATAAACGGGGTCATATATATAATAAAATAATCTGGGAACTATAGAATATAAATGATAAACTTATCTTTTATGATATATAGAAAATATCGGGGGCATATATGATATATAGAATGATATCTGGGATCATATATGATATATAGAATGATATCTGGGGTATTATATATATAAAGAATCTGGGACATATATAAATAAAGGGTATCGGGATCAAATAAGGGTATATAGAATGAATTGGGTCTTTGGGGTTAAAATGAATCTGGGTGTAATGAAAATAAAAGATATAGGGATTGTATATAAAAAATATATCTGGGGGGTTTTATATATAAAAGAAAAATATTGGGGTTTTATTAGTATAAAAAATTATACGGGATTATATATATAAAAGTGATATCTGGGAAAAAATTTTATAGAAAATTTTTGGGGATAAAATATAAAAAAGAAATTGGGAAAATATGAAAATAAAAAAAAGAAATCTGGGGCATATATATATATAGAATTGATAGGGAAGTTTATATTGAAAATATGGGATTGTATATGATATAAAGAATGAAATCTGGGATCATATATGATATATAGAAAATAAGGGATGTTTTTTAAAGGAAAATATTTTGTATATAATAAAGAAAGGAAAAACTGGGATCAATATATATTAATGAAAATAAAGGGGGGGTTTATAATTGGTTTTAAAAGGGATTTTAAAAGAATAAAGAATGAAAAACCGGGGCATATAGATATAAAGAAAGATATATGGGGCTATTATAATAAAAAAATATGGGGTTGGGATATTAATAAAGAATTTAAATCTGGGGTCAAAATATTGAAATAGAATATAATGGGGCTGTAAAATATAAATGAATATGGGGTTTTATATAATAAAAATGATATCTGGGATTATATATTATATATAAAGGGTTTTGGGGCTGTTTATAATATATATGGGGTTGGGTTTTTTATATAAAAATGAATCTGGGGGTTTTATATTATATATTTTGAATGATATATGGGGTGAATAATAATAAAAAAATGGGGTTTATATGATTAAAAATGAAATCTGGGGTTTTATAGAATATAAAGAAATGGGGGTGTTTTGATTTTAATATATTTATTGTATATGATATAAAGATATGTATACGTTGAGATGTTATAGATATGTATATGTGCTTTGTGGGGATGTGTATGTATATACATTTGTATGTGGGTGCGTTGGGCCATTCTTTCGTCTGTTTCCTTGCGCTACCTCGCTAGCGCGGGAGACATCGACAAAGCAAATTAATAAATAGATAAATATTCACAATGTTATTATGCACGACCTGGGACATCATGCCACGTCATATTTCAGGATAGGTCGGACACGTCAGATGGGTTGTCAATCATAAGGGTAGATTACATGACCTGACCCAGGGTGGTGGGCTACATGACCTGACCCAGGGTGGTGGGCTACATGACCTGACCCAGGGTGGTGGGCTACATGACCTGACCAGGGTGGTGGGCTACATGACCTGACCCAGGGTGGTGGGCTACATGACCTGACCCAGGGTGGTGGGCTACATGACCTGACCCAGGGTGGTGGGCTACATGACCTGACCCAGGGTGGTGGGCTACATGACCTGACCCAGGGTGGTGGGCTACATGACCTGACCCAGGGTGGTGGGCTACATGACCTGACCCAGGGTGGTGGGCTACATGACCTGACCCAGGGTGGTGGGCTACATGACCTGACCCAGGGTGGTGGGCTACATGACCTGACCCAGGGTGGTGGGCTACATGACCTGACCCAGGGTGGTGGGCTACATGACCTGACCCAGGGTGGTGGGCTACATGACCTGACCCAGGGTGGTGGGCTACATGACCTGACCCAGGGTGGTGGGCTACATGACCTGACCCAGGGTGGTGGGCTACATGACCTGACCCAGGGTGGTGGGCTACATGACCTGACCCAGGGTGGTGGGCTACATGACCTGACCCAGGGTGGTGGGCTACATGACCTGACCCAGGGTGGTGGGCTACATGACCTGACCCAGGGTGGTGGGCTACATGACCTGACCCAGGGTGGTGGGCTACATGACCTGACCCAGGGTGGTGGGCTACATGACCTGACCCAGGGTGGTGGGCTACATGACCTGACCCAGGGTGGTGGGCTACATGACCTGACCCAGGGTGGTGGGCTACATGACCTGACCCAGGGTGGTGGGCTACATGACCTGACCCAGGGTGGTGGGCTACATGACCTGACCCAGGGTGGTGGGCTACATGACCTGACCCAGGGTGGTGGGCTACATGACCTGACCCAGGGTGGTGGGCTACATGACCTGACCCAGGGTGGTGGGCTACATGACCTGACCCAGGGTGGTGGGCTACATGACCTGACCCAGGGTGGTGGGCTACATGACCTGACCCAGGGTGGTGGGCTACATGACCTGACCCAGGGTGGTGGGCTACATGACCTGACCCAGGGTGGTGGGCTACATGACCTGACCCAGGGTGGTGGGCTACATGACCTGACCCAGGGTGGTGGGCTACATGACCTGACCCAGGGTGGTGGGCTACATGACCTGACCCAGGGTGGTGGGCTACATGACCTGACCCAGGGTGGTGGGCTACATGACCTGACCCAGGGTGGTGGGCTACATGACCTGACCCAGGGTGGTGGGCTACATGACCTGACCCAGGGTGGTGGGCTACATGACCTGACCCAGGGTGGTGGGCTACATGACCTGACCCAGGGTGGTGGGCTACATGACCTGACCCAGGGTGGTGGGCTACATGACCTGACCCAGGGTGGTGGGCTACATGACCTGACCCAGGGTGGTGGGCTACATGACCTGACCCAGGGTGGTGGGCTACATGACCTGACCCAGGGTGGTGGGCTACATGACCTGACCCAGGGTGGTGGGCTACATGACCTGACCCAGGGTGGTGGGCTACATGACCTGACCCAGGGTGGTGGGCTACATGACCTGACCCAGGGTGGTGGGCTACATGACCTGACCCAGGGTGGTGGGCTACATGACCTGACCCAGGGTGGTGGGCTACATGACCTGACCCAGGGTGGTGGGCTACATGACCTGACCCAGGGTGGTGGGCTACATGACCTGACCCAGGGTGGTGGGCTACATGACCTGACCCAGGGTGGTGGGCTACATGACCTGACCCAGGGTGGTGGGCTACATGACCTGACCAGGGTGGTGGGCTACATGACCTGACCCAGGGTGGTGGGCTACATGACCTGACCCAGGGTGGTGGGCTACATGACCTGACCCAGGGTGGTGGGCTACATGACCTGACCAGGGTGGTGGGCTACATGACCTGACCCAGGGTGGTGGGCTACATGACCTGACCCAGGGTGGTGGGCTACATGACCTGACCCAGGGTGGTGGGCTACATGACCTGACCCAGGGTGGTGGGCTACATGACCTGACCCAGGGTGGTGGGCTACATGACCTGACCCAGGGTGGTGGGCTACATGACCTGACCCAGGGTGGTGGGCTACATGACCTGACCCAGGGTGGTGGGCTACATGACCTGACCCAGGGTGGTGGGCTACATGACCTGACCCAGGGTGGTGGGCTACATGACCTGACCCAGGGTGGTGGGCTACATGACCTGACCAGGGTGGTGGGCTACATGACCTGACCCAGGGTGGTGGGCTACATGACCTGACCCAGGGTGGTGGGCTACATGACCTGACCCAGGGTGGTGGGCTACATGACCTGACCCAGGGTGGTGGGCTACATGACCTGACCCAGGGTGGTGGGCTACATGACCTGACCCAGGGTGGTGGGCTACATGACCTGACCCAGGGTGGTGGGCTACATGACCTGACCCAGGGTGGTGGGCTACATGACCTGACCCAGGGTGGTGGGCTACATGACCTGACCCAGGGTGGTGGGCTACATGACCTGACCCAGGGTGGTGGGCTACATGACCTGACCCAGGGTGGTGGGCTACATGACCTGACCCAGGGTGGTGGGCTACATGACCTGACCCAGGGTGGTGGGCTACATGACCTGACCCAGGGTGGTGGGCTACATGACCTGACCCAGGGTGGTGGGCTACATGACCTGACCCAGGGTGGTGGGCTACATGACCTGACCCAGGGTGGTGGGCTACATGACCTGACCCAGGGTGGTGGGCTACATGACCTGACCCAGGGTGGTGGGCTACATGACCTGACCCAGGGTGGTGGGCTACATGACCTGACCCAGGGTGGTGGGCTACATGACCTGACCCAGGGTGGTGGGCTACATGACCTGACCCAGGGTGGTGGGCTACATGACCTGACCCAGGGTGGTGGGCTACATGACCTGACCCAGGGTGGTGGGCTACATGACCTGACCCAGGGTGGTGGGCTACATGACCTGACCCAGGGTGGTGGGCTACATGACCTGACCCAGGGTGGTGGGCTACATGACCTGACCCAGGGTGGTGGGCTACATGACCTGACCCAGGGTGGTGGGCTACATGACCTGACCCAGGGTGGTGGGCTACATGACCTGACCCAGGGTGGTGGGCTACATGACCTGACCCAGGGTGGTGGGCTACATGACCTGACCCAGGGTGGTGGGCTACATGACCTGACCCAGGGTGGTGGGCTACATGACCTGACCCAGGGTGGTGGGCTACATGACCTGACCCAGGGTGGTGGGCTACATGACCTGACCCAGGGTGGTGGGCTACATGACCTGACCCAGGGTGGTGGGCTACATGACCTGACCCAGGGTGGTGGGCTACATGACCTGACCCAGGGTGGTGGGCTACATGACCTGACCCAGGGTGGTGGGCTACATGACCTGACCCAGGGTGGTGGGCGGGCTGCCACCTGTTATGATCCTTGTAGTGTTACCTGTGTTGTGTTACGGCCACCCAGCAGGTAACCCTGGAGTTGGTAACGTTCCTTGTTACTATTGTGACACGACAAACACTGGGTCAACTGCTGGTAACACTGGGTCAACTGCTGGTAACACTGTGTCAACTGCTGGTAAAATTGGGTTATTTGGCCCTGGATTGTGAACAGTTGACCTGGGATGTGAATAGCTGACCTGGGATGTGAATAGCTGACCTGGGATGTGAATAGCTGACCTGGGATGTGAATAGCTGACCTGGGATGTGAATAGCTGACCTGGGATGTGAATAGCTGACCTGGGATGTGAACAGTTGACCTGGGATGTGAACAGTTGACCTTGGATGTGAACAGGAAGAACTGGTGAATAGATACGTCTCCCATCCTGTAAATAACAGTAACGCCTTTATACTGTACACTGAGGACGTGCCTATCCCTGGTACACTGAGGACGTGCCTATCCCTGGTACACTGAGGACCTGTCTATCCCTGGTACACTGAGGACCTGTCTATCCCTGGTACACTGAGGACCTGTCTATCCCTGGTACACTGAGGACCTGTCCATACCTGGTACACTGAGGACCTGTCTATCCCTGGTACACTGAGGACCTGCCTATCCCTGGTACACTGAGGACGTGCCTATCCCTGGTACACTGAGGACCTGTCTATCCCTGGTGCACTGAGGACCTGTCTATCCCTGGTACACTGAGGACCTGTCTATCCCTGGTACACTGAGGACCTGTCTATCCCTGGTACACTGAGGACCTGTCCATACCTGGTACACTGAGGACCTGTCTATCCCTGGTACACTGAGGACCTGTCTATCCCTGGTACACTGAGGACCTGTCTATCCCTGGTACACTGAGGACCTGTCTATCCCTGGTACACTGAGGACCTGTCTATCCCTGGTACACTGAGGACCTGTCTATACCTGGTACACTGAGGACCTGTCTATCCCTGGTAAACTGAGGACCTGTCTATCCCTGGTAAACTGAGGACCTGTCTGTCCCTGGTACACTGAGGACCTGTCTATCCCTGGTACACTGAGGACCTGTCTATCCCTGGTACACTGAGGACCTGTCTATCCCTGGTACACTGAGGACCTGTCTATCCCTGGTACACTGAGGACCTGTCTATCCCTGGTACACTGAGGACCTGTCTGTCCCTGGTACACTGAGAAACTGTCTATCCCTGGTACACTGAGGACCTGTCTATCCCTGGTACACTGAGGACCTGTCTGTCCCTGGTACACTGAGGGCCTGCCTCTCCCTGTTACACTGAAGGCCTGTCTATATCTGGCACACTGAGGATCTGCCTATCCCTGGTACACTGAGGACCTGCCTTTCCCTGGGGCACTGAGGATCTGCCTATCCCTGATACACTGAGGGCCTGCCTATCCCTGGTACACTGAGGACTTGTCTATCCCTGGTACACTTAGAAACTGTTTATCCCTGGTACACTGAGGACCTGTCTATCCCTGGTACGCTGAAGACCTGTCTATCCCTGGTACACTGAGGACCTGCCTATTCTTAGTACACTAAAGATCTGCCTATCCCTGGTACACTGAGGGCCTGCCTATCCCTGGTACACTGAGGACCTGCCTATCCCTGGTACACTGAGAAACTGTCTATCCCTGGTACACTGAGGACCTGCCTATCCCTGGTACACTGAGGACCTGCCTATCCCTGGTACACTGAGAAACTGTCTATCCCTGGTACACTGAGGACCTGCCTATCCCTGGTACACTGAGGACCTGCCTATCCCTGGTACACTGAGGACATGCCTACCCCTGGTGCACTGAGGACCTGCCTATCCCTGATACACCGAGGACCTGCCTATCGCTGGTACAGTGAGAAACTGTCTATCAATAGTACACTGAGGACCTGTCTATCCCTGGTACACTGAGGACCTCTCTCTCCCTGGTACACTGAAGACCTGTCTATCCCTGGTGCACTGAGGACCTGCCTATCCCTAGTACACTGAAGACCTGCCTATCCCTGGTACACTGAGGATCTGTCTATCCCTAGTACACTGAGGACCTGTCTCTCCCTGGTACACTGAAGACCTGTCTATCCCTGGTACACTGAGGACCTGTCTGTCCCTGGTACATTGAGGACCTGCCTATCCCTGGTACACTGAGGACCTGCCTGTCCCTGGTACACCGAGGACCTACCTATCCCCGGTACACTGAGAAACTGTCTATCCCTGGTACACTGAGGACCTGCCTATCCCTGGTATACTGAGAATCTGTCTATCCCTAGTACACTGAGGACCTGCCTATCCCTGGTACACTGAGGACCTGTCTATCCCTGGTACACTGAGGACCTGCCTCTCCCTGGTACACTGAAGACCTGTCCATCCCTGGTACACTGAGGACCTGCCTATCCCTGGTACACTGAGGACCTGTCTATCCCTGGTACACTGAGGACCTATCTATCCCTGGTACACTGAGGATCTGCCTATCCCTGGTACTCTGAGGAACTGCCTATCCCTAGTACACTGAGGACCTGCCTAACCCTGGTGCACTGATGACCTGTCTATTTCCGGTACACTGAGGACCTGTCTATCCCTGGAACACTGAGGACCTTCCTATCCTTGGTACACTGAGAAACTGTCTATCCCTGGTACACTGAGGACCTGTCTATCCCTGGTACACTGAGGCCCTGCCTATCTTTGGTACACTGAGAAACTGTCTATCCCTGGTACACTGAAGACCTGCCTATCCCTTTTACACTGAGAAACTGTCTATCCCTGGTACACTGAGGAGCTGCCTATCCCTTTTACACTGAGGACCTGTCTATCCCTGGAACACTGAGGACCTTCCTATCCCTGGTACAATGAGGAGCTGCCTATCCCTTTTACACTGAGGACCTGTCTATCCCTGGTACACTGAGGACCTGCTTATCCCTGGTACACTGAGAACCTGTCTATCCCTAGTACACTGAGGACCTGTCTATCCCTGGTACATTGAGGACCTGTCTATCCCTGGTACACTGAGGACCTGCTTATCCCTGGTACACTGAGGACCTGCTTATCCCTAGTACACTGAGGACCTGCTTATCCCTGGTACACTGAGGACATGTCTATCCCTGGTACACTGATGAAACACAAAATGTACAGACCTTCACATATGATGAATAATCGATATACATATATTATACTTGATGAATAATGAATGCACAGCTATTTGTGTATTATGAATAGTGAATATTCAGTCCTTTATACCTGATGAATAATAAATGTACAGTTCTTTATATCTAATGAGTAATGAGTACACAGTTCCTTGTACATGATGAATAATTATGAAGAATTTGTGAGACTAAGAAAATCCAGGTGTGGGATAGCACTGTGTGTGCCCCTGTACACATGACCAGACCAGCATGCAAGGATGACTCACCCATGAGGCCCTGGTGGATGACTCACCCATGATGCCCTGGTGGATGACTCACCCATGAGACCCTGGCGGATGACTCACCCATGAGGCCCTGGTGGATGACTCACCCATGAGGCCCTGGCGGATGACTCACCCATGAGGCCCTGGTGGATGACTCACCCATGAGGCCCTGGTGGATGACTCACCCATGAGACCCTGGCGGATGACTAACCCATGAGGCCCTGGTGGATGACTCACCCATGAGGCCCTGGCGGATGACTAACCCATGATACCCTGGTGGATGACTAACCCATGAGGCCCTGGTGGATGACTCACCCATGAGGCCCTGGTGGATGACTCACCCATGAGGCCCTGGTGGATGACTCACCCATGAGGCCCTGGCGGATGACTCACCCATGAGGCCCTGGCGGATGACTCACCCATGAGGCCCTGGTGGATGACTCACCCATGAGACCCTGGCGGATGACTCACCCATGAGGCCCTGGTGGATGACTAACCCATGAGACCCTGGCGGATGACACACCCATGAGGCCCTGGTGGATGACTCACCCATGAGGCCCTGGCGGATGACTCACCCATGAGGCCCTGGTGGATGACTCACCCATGAGGCCCTGGCGGATGACTCACCCATGAGGCCCTGGTGGATGACTCACCCATGATACCCTGGTGGATGACTCACCCATGAGGCCCTGGTGGATGACTAACCCATGAGACCCTGGCGGATGACTCACCCATAAGGCCCTGGCGGATGACTCACCCATGAGGCCCTGGTGGATGACTCACCCATGAGACCCTGGCGGATGACTCACCCATGAGGCCCTGGTGGATGACTCACCTATGAGGCCCTGGTGGATGAATCACCTATGAGGCCCTGGTGGATGATTCACCCATGAGTCCCTGGTGGATGACTAACCCATGAGGCCCTGGCGGATGAATAAGAGCACGATGAATGTCGTGTGTTGAATGACATGACTGAACTACAAAGAGAAGAACAGCTGGGTCATTACTGTTGAGGTGGAGGAACAGCTGGGTCATTACTGTGGTGGTGGAGGAACACTTGGGTCATTACTGTGGTGGTGGAGGAACAGCTGGGTCATTACTGTGGAGGTGGAGGAACAGCTGGGTCATTACTGTGGTGGTGGAGGAACACTTGGGTCATTACTGTGGTGGTGGAGGAACAGCTGGGTCATTACTGTGGTGGTGGAGGAACACTTGGGTCATTACTGTAGATGTGGAGGAACAGGTGGGTCATTACTGTGGTGGTGGAGGAACAGCTTGGTCATTACTGTGGTGGTGGAGGAACACTTGAGTCATTACTGTGGTGGTGGAGGAACAGCTGGGTCATTACTGTGGAGGTGGAGGAACAGCTGGGTCATTACTGTGGTGGTAGAGGAACAGCTAGGTCATTACTCTGGAGGTGTAGAAACAGCTGGGTCGTTACTGTGGAGGTGGAGGAACAGCTAGGTCATTACTGTGAAGGTGGAGGAACAGCTGGGTCATTACTGTGGATGTAGAGGAACAGCTGGGTCATTACTGTGGTGGTGGAGGAACAGCTGGGTCCTTACTGTGGTGGTGGAGGAATAGCTGGATCATTACTGTGGAGGTGGAAGAACAGCTAGGTCATTACTGTTGAAGTGGAGGAACAACCGGATCATTACTGTGGATGTGGAGGAACAGCTGGGTCATTACTGTGGAGGTGGAGGAACAGCTGGGTCATTACTGTGGTGGTGGAGGAACAGCTGGGTCATTACTGTGGAGGTAAAGGAACAGCTGGATCATTACTGTGGGGGTGGAAGAACAGCTGGGTCATTACTGTGGTGGTGGAGGAACAGCTGGGTCATTACTGTGGTGGTGGAGGAACAGCTGGGTCATTACTGTGGAGGTGGAAGAACAGCTAGGTCATTACTGTGGAGGTGGAGGAACAGCTGGGTCATTACTGTGGATGTGGAGGAACAGCTGGGTCATTACTGTGGTGGTGGAGGAACAGCTGGGTCATTACTGTGGTGGTGGAGGAACAGCTGGGTCATTACTGTGGAGGTGGAGGAACAGCTAGATCAATACTATGGAGGTGGAGGAACAGCTGGGTTATTACTATGGTGGTGGAGGAACAGCTAGGTCATTACTGTGGAGGTGGAGGAACAGCTGGGTCATTACTGTGGAGGTGGAGGAGCAGCTAGGTCAATACTGTGGAGGTGGAGGAACAGCTAGGTCATTATTATGGTGGTGGAGGAACAGCTGGGTCATTACTGTGGAGGTGGAGGAACAGCTAGGTCATTACTATCGTGGTGGAGGAACAGCTAGGTCATTACTGTGGAGGTGGAGGAACAGCAGGGTCATTACTGTGGTGGTGGAGAAACACTTAGGTCATTACTGTGGAGGTGGAGGAAAAGCTGGGTCATTACTATGGTGGTGGAGGAACAGCTAGGTCATTACTGTGGATGTGGAGGAACAGCTGGGTCATTAGTGTGGAGATGAAGGAGCAGCTAGGTCATTACTGTGGAGGTGGAGGAACAGCCGGGTCATTACTGTGGAGGAACTGTGGGGTGGGAACAACCACTGCTGAGGACCCCCACTGTGGATACTGGAGGGAAGGAGGGAGTGAGGGAGGGAGACGGGGAGCGAGGGAGGGAGGGAGGGAGGGACGAAGACGGGGAGGGTGGGAGGGAGTGAGACGGTGAGGAAGGGAGGGAGACGGTGAGGGAGGGAGGGAGGGTGGGAGGGAGTGAGACTGTGAGGGAGGGAGGGAGACGGTGAGGGAAAGAGGGAGGGAGGGAGAGAGGATTAAGTGAGTGAGTGAGTGAGTGAGTGAGTGCAGCAGACGGTATATCTGGAGTAAACTGATTCATCAATGAAAGATGATGTTATACGAATGATGATGTACCAGCTCTTAACCTCTGGTGTTGTGACCTCGGGTAGTGGCTCTGGTGTTGTGACCTCGGGTAGTGGCTCTGGTGTTGTGACCTCAGGTAGTGGCTCTGATGTTGTGACCTCGGGTAGTTGCTCTGATGTTGTGACCTCGGGTAGTAGCTCTGGTGTTGTGACCTCAGGTAGTGGCTCTGATGTTGTGACCTCGGGTAGTGGCTCTGGTGTTGTGACCTCGGATAGTGGCCCTGGTGTTGTGACCTCGGGTAGTGGCTCTGATGTTGTGACCTCGGGTAGTGGCTCTGGTGTTGTGACCTCGGGTAGTGGCTCTGATGTTGTGACCTCGGGTAGTGGCTCTGATGTTGTGACCTCGGGTAGTGGCTCTGGTGTTGTGACCTCGGGTAGTGGCTCTGGTGTTGTGACCTCGGGTAGTGGCTCTGGTGTTGTGACCTCGGGTAGTGGCTCTGGTGTTGTGACCTCGGGTAGTGGCTCTGGTGTTGTGACCTCGGGTAGTGGCTCTGGTGTTATAGAGGACATGTTATGAAGGATCGGGAGATGCTGGGGAACTTTTAGTGTCTGGCAATGAAGATCTGTATGTGGTGGGTGACGGGTCGTGGGTGGATGTGTGGTGGTGGTGGTGGGTGACGGGTCGTGGGTGGATGTGTGGTGGTGGTGGTGGGTGACGGGTCGTGGGTGGATGTGTGGTGGTGGTGGTGGGTGACGGGTCGTGGGTGGATGTGTGGTGGTGGTGGTGGGTGACGGGTCGTGGGTGGATGTGTGGTGGTGGTGGTGGGTGACGGGTCGTGGGTGGATGTGTGGTGGTGGTGGTGGTGGGTGACGGGATGTGGGTGGATGTGTGGTGGTGGTGGTGGTGGGTGACGGGACGTGGGTGGATGTGTGGTGGTGGTAAAGGAGTTATAGTTGATAACTGAATTAGCGTTACTCCTGTCAGTCCAATGGTCATAAACCTTTAACATGAAAATGAAAGCATTTGATTCTTGTCCTGTTTTTATACTATATTTATGTTGCTTAATTCTAACATAAAGGTAAGGCCTTACCAGTCTGCCCAACATAAAACTTATCACAATCTTTACATGGTATTCAGTAAACACAGCCACCAGAATTTTCCGGTGAGTTTTTATCAAGATATCCTTCATAGCATTGATATTGCTGAAGGCAACTTTTACATTATAGGATTTAAGCAACATGTAAAGTAAAGGAAAATTATTACTAAAAGGGAGAACTAAAAGATTCTTGGTATCAATGGGAGGTTTGGGCTCAACTCTATAAAATGATTTCTTTGCTAAATCAAGGGATTTATCAATGAAAGATCTAGGGTACTTTAACATAGATCCAATAGACTATATCTTCTCAAACTCATCATCAATAAACTCTGGACTGCAAATACGTAATGCCCTAATGAACATAGATTGAAATGATGATAATCTAATTGTCATGCTATGTTTAGATATGTTTCTATCCCTATGGATCATGAAATCCAAAAATGGCAATATTCCATTAATCTTCTACATAAATTTGATGGAAGGCACTAGATTATCAAGTAAAAGGAGAAATGTTTGTAAATTTTCATTTGTTGGCTAAACACAAAGAACCTCATCTACATACCAATTTGCCTTAGAGGTTAAGATAGCCATTAATACATACCAAAATTTTGA
This sequence comes from Panulirus ornatus, assembly GCF_036320965.1. Classification (NCBI taxonomy): domain Eukaryota; kingdom Metazoa; phylum Arthropoda; class Malacostraca; order Decapoda; family Palinuridae; genus Panulirus; species Panulirus ornatus. The sequence continues at coordinate 25,872,526 of NC_092228.1, forward strand.
GCATGATATTCTCCACTGAAGTGAAATACATGATCTCTCACACACAATTGGACCAGTTCAGCAAACAAAGAGTTTGAAACAGGTAAATCAAGATGGTCCAAGACATCAACCACATATTGTAAGAAGTCATCAACTGCAACTTTGGTGAACAATGAGGAAACATCAAAACCCACAAGTTTGAAATCAAAATCAACATTGATATTATACATATACATATATGATAATGAATGGGACAATGATGACAAACTTTTGATGGGAGAACCATTACCTTTCAACAACAACTTCAGTTATTTATCAAAGTGAAAATTAACTACTTCTAGAGCATTTGTACTAAATCATGTTGTATCATCATATATAAACTCATTCATTGTTGACAAATAATTGACTTTGTCCATAATCACAATTGTGTTGACCTTATCTGCTTTAGTTATATGTAGTTGACTATATTCCTTCCACTGGTTAACAATAACGATGAACCTTTTTGGACAATTTAGAGTAGCTGGTTGTGATGTAGGTTCGATTGGAGAAAAACTGGAGGAAGTGAAGTGTTTTAGATATCTGGGAATGGACTTAACAGTGGATGGAACCATGGAAGTGGAAGTAAATCATAGGGTGGGGGAGGGGGCGAAGGTTCTGGGAACCTTGAAGAATGTGTGGAAATCGAGAACATTATCTCGGAAAGCAAAAATGGGTATGTTTGAAGAAATAGTGGTTCCAACAATGTTGTATGGTTGCGAGGCGTGGGCTATGGATAGAGTTGTGCGCAGGAGGATGGATGTGCTGGAAATGAGATGTTTGAGGACAATATGTGGTGTGAGGTGGTTTGATCGAATAAGTAACGTAAGGGTAAGAGAGATGTGTGGAAATAAAAAGAGCGTGGTTGAGAGAGCAGAAGAGGGTGTTTTGAAATGGTTTGGTCACATGGAGAGAATGAGTGAGGAAAGATTGACCAAGAGGATATATGTGTCAGAGGTGGATGGAACGAGGAGAAGTGGGAGGCCAAATTGGAGGTGGAAAGATGGAGTGAAAAAGATTTTGAGCGATCGGGGCCTGAACATGCAAGCAAGGCAAGGGATGAGGCATATTGGGGTTAGACAAACTCTTCTTGCTCTGCCTGCCATCCAGGTTTGATCAGTGCAGGTAATGGCTGCAAGCAGCAGGTTATCCGTGAGGCCAAATGTTCTTTCATTCCCAGGAAGTGTGATAACCTCTCCTCCTCGTCATCCACTGATAGGTCTTTCTGGTCTTTAGCTAAGGTGGTCATCTCTAACAACTTGTGTCGCTCTACCTTTCCTTCACTTTTCCGTTCTGACGGCACTATAGCTGTCTCTCCCGTAGACAAAGCAACTCTTTGGTTCCCGTTTCTCCTCTAACTCCACCTTGGATGACTCTAACATTCCTTCATCCCCTGATGCTCCTCTTACTACTCCTATGTCTCTTCCCGTAATCTCTTTTGCCGAAAAGCACTTCTTCCTCTGGACACAAGCAAGGCTTCTGGTCCTGATGGCATCCATCCCCGTGTACTGAAAGAGTGTGTCTCTGGACTTGCACCTGTGCTTGCTCGTCTGTTCCATTTCTGTTTAAAAACCAAAACTTTTCCTTCTTGGAAGCATACATTGATACATGCCATCACTAAGAAGATTGACCGTTCTGACCCCGCTAACTATCGTCCTATTGCTTTAATATTTACCATTTCCAAAGTCTTTGAATCCTTCCTCAACTCCCATATCCTTAAACAACTCGAAACTCACAGTCTTCTCTCTGATTACCAGTATGGCTTCCGTGAGGCGAGATCCACTGGTGATATTCTTTCCTATCTTACTAATGTCTGGTCTTCATCCCTGAAAGATTTTGGGGAGTCGTGTGTAGTTGCCCTTGACGTATCTAAGTCTTCTGACAGGTTGTGGCACCAGAGTCTCACCTCTAAGCTCCCCTCTCTTGGCTTCCCTCCCTCACTTTGCTCCTTCATATCTAGCGTCCTCTCTAGCCGATCTATCTCTGTGGTGTTGATGGATCAGCCTCCCACCTCGTCTCCATCAACAATGGTCTCCCTCAAGGTCCTGTCCTGTTCCTTACACTTTTTCCACTTTTCCTCAACGATTTTCTCTCCTCCACAAATAATCCAATTCACTCATACACTGACGACTCAACCCTGCATTCCCCCATTTCCTTCAATTCTGCTCCTTCTTCTCTCACTCGCTCTGCATCTCGTCTTGACACAGCTTCCTCAATAAACTCAGACTTGGCCAGGATATCTCAGAGGGGTACACAAAATATAGTTAAGTTTAATGCCTCCAAGACCCAGTTTCTACCCATCTCTCTGTCGAAAACTCCTCACAACTCTCGTCTTTCCTTTAACCGTTCATTAATTCCACCTCTTAACTCAATGAGCAAACTTGGTATTACTGTAACATCCACTCTGTCTTGGAAACCCCACGTTACAGGAATAGCTAAGTCTGCCTCTAAGAAACTGGATGTCCTGTTTAGATGTATAAACTTCTCTTGTGAACAGTTGTTCCGTTTATACAAGGGATTGATTCGTCCTTGTATGGAGTCCTGCTCTCACATCTGGAGTGGTTCTGCTCTGTATCCTTACTTGACACACTTGAGTCCAAAGTGGTCCGCCATATAAACTGTCCCAGGCTAACTTGACCCCCTTGCCCTACGCCACAATGTTGGTTCACTTTCCCTCTTCTATAGGTATTACTTTGTGTTTGCTCCTGAGAGCTGGCTACCTGTGTGCCCCCCACCACTAGCTAGACCACGAAATACTCGGCAAGCTGCTGCGTCACCTGTTTACTGTGTGGCCATCAGCAACTCAAGGGTGGGCCGTTTTGATAACTGTTTCTTTCCCTACACGTCGAAGCTTTGGAACTCTCTACCTTCTCATGTCCTTCCCAATAACTATAACGTGGCTCATTGTAAGAGATAGGATTTTCATTTCCTCCAAAATTCGTCAATAATTTTCCTTGTCCTTCCTTTTCCGTTTCCTTCTTTAATTTGTAGTTCATTCAAGGTCGGGCCTGGATGTGGAGTTTCGTCCGTTACTGGAACCTTCAAAGTAAATGACAAAAAATCCGTTTCCTGAATGTCTTTTTATCGGCAACACATCATCATGATGACCAGGTTACAGTATGTGTGTATCAGCAACACATGATGATCAGGTTACAGTATGTGTGTATCAGCAACACATGATGACCAGGTTACAGTATGTGTGTATCAGCAACACATGATGATCAGGTTACAGTATGTGTGTATCAGCAACACATGATGATCAGGTTACAGTATGTGTGTATCAGCAACACATGATGATCAGGTTACAGTATGTGTGTATCAGCAACACATGATGATCAGGTTACAGTATGTGTGTATCAGCAACACATGATGACCAGGTTACAGTATGTGTGTATCAGCAACACATGATGACCAGGTTACAGTATGTGTGTATCAGCAACACATGATGATCAGGTTACAGTATGTGTGTATCAGCAACACATGATGATCAGGTTACAGTATGTGTGTATCAGCAACACATGATGATCAGGTTACAGTATGTGTGTATCAGCAACACATGATGATCAGGTTACAGTATGTGTGTATCAGCAACACATGATGATCAGGTTACAGTATGTGTGTATCAGCAACACATGATGATCAGGTTACAGTATGTGTGTATCAGCAACACATGATGATCAGGTTACAGTATGTGTGTATCAGCAACACATGATGATCAGGTTACAGTATGTGTGTATCAGCAACACATGATGATCGGGTTACAGTATGTGTGTATCAGCAACACATGATGATCAGGTTACAGTATGTGTGTATCAGCAACACATGATGATCAGGTTACAGTATGTGTGTATCAGCAACACATGATGATCAGGTTACAGTATGTGTGTATCAGCAACACATGATGATCAGGTTACAGTATGTGTGTATCAGCAACACATGATGATCAGGTTACAGTATGTGTGTATCAGCAACACATGATGATCAGGTTACAGTATGTGTGTATCAGCAACACATGATGATCGGGTTACAGTATGTGTGTATCAGCAACACATGATGATCAGGTTACAGTATGTGTGTATCAGCAACACATGATGATCAGGTTACAGTATGTGTGTATCAGCAACACATGATGATCAGGTTACAGTATGTGTGTATCAGCAACACATGATGATCAGGTTACAGTATGTGTGTATCAGCAACACATGACCAGGTTACAATAGGCCTAACATTACAGTATGACACATCATTACCTCAGTCCTGTACCTTACCACACTCAGCAGATAACCTGGAGACTTAAGTCCTTCCTCTCCACTCTTGAAGATCTCCACTGCTGAAGGTCCTCACCGCGGAAGATCTCCACTGCTGAAGATCTCCATTGCTGAAGGTCCCCACTATGGAAGATCTCCACTGGTGAAGGTCCCCACTGTGGAAGATCTCCACTGGTGAAGGTCCCCACTGTGAAAGATCTCCTCTGCATAAGGGCCCCACTGTGGAAGATCTCCACTGCTTAAGGTCCCCACTGTGGAAGATCTCCACTGCTGAAGATCTCCACTGCTGAAGGTCCCCACTGTGGAAGATCTCCACTGCTGAAGGTCCCCACTGTGGAAGATCTCCACTGCTGAAGGTCCCCACTGTGGAAGATCTCCACTGCTGAAGGTCCCCACTGTGGAAGATCTCCACTGCTGAAGGTCCCCACTGTGGAAGATGACCACTGCTGAAGGTCCCCACTGTGGAAGATCTCCACTGCTGAAGGTCCCCACTGTGGAAGATGACCACTGCTGAAGGTCCCCACTGTGGAAGATCTCCACTGCTGAAGGTCCCCACTGTGGAAGATCTCCACTGCTGAAGGTCTTCATCTTCGCTTGTCTCATATTTTTACAGTGAGTCAAGAGGCCAGGCTCAACATGGCTCACTCTACCCTCCACACTCTGTATTGGTTGATGTCTTTATATCAAAGTTGCAACATGAAAGCCTTTCCTTCCTTTTATCTCGGTTGGGTCCTGGGATGGGTCCTGGGATGGGTCCTGGGATGGGTCCTGGGATAGGTCCTGGGATGGGTCCTGGGATGGGTCCTGGGATGAGTACATCTCTCCTGGTAGGTTTTTACAATGTATTTTTAAGTTTACTTTCCCGTGAACACGTCAGTAAGGCTGCTCAAGTGAGTCCTTCCCTCACTACCCCAGACCATCCTGGTGGGGTCCCCACACTTAGCTTTATATTGTTCACATCATGACGTCACGAACATGTTTATCTGTGCCACATGACCCAGCGTGACCTGCCAGGGTCAAGGATATGACCTCTGCTCTGTGACTGACCCGAGGCGTCAGCACAAGTGTTAGTAGTACTTGTAGCAATCATGATTTATATATATATATATATATATATATATATATATATATATATATATATATATATATATATATATATATATATATATATATATATATATATATACATATATATATATATATATATATATATATATATATATATATATATATATATATATATATATATATATATATATATATTGGCGGAATGCGTGCATAGTGCCATTGTACAAAAGCAAAGGGGATAAGAGTGAGTGCTCAAATTACAGAGGTATAAGTTTGTTGAGTATTCCTGGTAAATTATATGGGAGGGTATTGATTGAGAGGGTGAAGGCATGTACAGAGCGTCAGATTGGGGAAGAGCAGTGTGGTTTCAGAAGTGGTAGAGGATGTGTGGATCAGGTGTTTGCTTTGAAGAATGTATGTGAGAAATACTTAGAAAGGCAAATGGATTTGTATGTAGCATTTATGGATCTGGAGAAGGCATATGATAGAGTTGATAGAGATGCTCTGTGGAAGGTATTAAGAATATATGGTGTGGGAGGCAAGTTGTTAGAAGCAGTGAAAAGTTTTTATCGAGGATGTAAGGCATGTGTACATGTAGGAAGGGATAGGAAAGTGATTGGTTCTCAGTGAATGTAGGTTTGCGGCAGGGGTGTGTGATGTCTCTATGGTTGTTTAATTTGTTTATGGATGGGGTTGTTAGGGAGGTGAATGCAAGAGTTTTGGAAAGAGGGGCAAGTATGAAGTCTGTTGGGGATGAGAGAGCTTGGGAAGTGAGTCAGTTGTTGTTCGCTGATGATACAGCGCTGGTGGCTGATTCATGTGAGAAACTGCAGAAGCTGGTGACTGAGTTTGGTAAAGTGTGTGAAAGAAGAAAGTTAAGAGTAAATGTGAATAAGAGCAAGGTTATTAGGTACAGTAGGGTTGAGGGTCAAGTCAATTGGGAGGTGAGTTTGAATAGAGAAAAACTGGAGGAAGTGAAGTGTTTTAGATATCTGGGAGTGGATCTGGCAGCGGATGGAACCATGGAAGCGGAAGTGGATCATAGGGTGGGAGAGGGGGCGAAAATTCTGGGAGCCTTGAAGAATGTGTGGAAGTCGAGAACATTATCTCGTAAAGCAAAAATGGGTATGTTTGAAGGAATAGTGGTTCCAACAATGTTGTATGGTTGCGAGGCGTGGGCTATGGATAGAGTTGTGCGCAGGGGGATGGATGTGCTGGAAATGAGATGTTTGAGGACAATGTGTGGTGTGAGGTGGTTTGATCGAGTAAGTAACGTAAGGGTAAGAGAGATGTGTGGAAATAAAAAGAGCGTGGTTGAGAGAGCAGAAGAGGGTGTTTTGAAATGGTTTGGGCACATGGAGAGAATGAGTGAGGAAAGATTGACCAAGAGGATATATGTGTCGGAGGTGGAGGGAACGAGGAGAAGAGGGAGGCCAAATTGGAGGTGGAAAGATGAAGTGAAAAAGATTTTGTGTGATCGGGGCCTGAACATGCAGGAGGGTGAAAGGAGGGCAAGGAATAGAGTGAATTGGAGCGATGTGGTATACCGGGGTTGACGTGCTGTCAGTGAATTGAATCAAGGCATGTGAAGCGTCTGGGGTAAACCATGGAAAGCTGTGTAGGTATGTATATTTGCGTGTGTGGACGTATGTATATACATGTGTATGGGGGTGGGTTGGGCCATTTCTTTCGTCTGTTTCCTTGCGCTACGTCGCAAACGCGGGAGACAGCGACAAAGCAAAAAAAAAAAAAAAGAAATATTTATATATATATATATATATATATATATATATATATATATATATGTATATATATATATATATATATATATATATATATATATATATATATATATATATATATATGTATATATATATATATATATATATATATATATATATATATATATATATATATATATATATATATATATATGTATATATATATGTATATATATATATATATGTTGAACCATTATGTGACATTCATTTTTTTCATTCATTTCAAGCTAAAAGTTTGTTTTCTAAATTGTTTCTTACATTTTTCATATGTATATATATGTATGTGTGTGTGTGTGTGTGTGTGTATGTGCGTATGTGTGTGTATGTGTGTGTGTGTGTGTATATGTATATATATATGTATATTATCCCTGGGGATAGGGGTGAAAGAATACTTCCCACGTATTCCTCGCGTGTCGTAGAAAGCGACTAGAGGGGACGGGAGCGGGGGGCCGGAAATCCTCCCCTCCTTGTATTAACTTTCTAAAATGGGAAACAGAAGAAGGAGTCACGCGGGGAGTGATCATCCTCCTCGAAGGCTCAGAGTGGGGTGCCTAAATGTGTGTGGATGTAACCAAGATGTGAAAAAAGGAGAGATAGGTAGTATGTTTGAGGAAAGGAACCTGGATGTTTTGGCTCTGAGTGAAACGAAGCTCAAGGGTAAAGGGGAAGAGTGGTTTGGAAATGTCTGGGGAGTGAAGTCAGGGGTTAGTGAGAGGACAAGAGCAAGGGAAGGAGTAGCAATACTCCTGAAACAGGAGTTGTGGGAGTATGTGATAGAATGTAAGAAAGTAAATTCTCGATTAATATGGGTAAAATTGAAAGTTGATGGAGAGAGGTGGGTGATTATTGGTGCATATGCACCTGGGCATGAGAAGAAAGATCATGAGAGGCAAGTGTTTTGGGAGCAGCTGAATGAGTGTGTTAGCGGTTTTGATGCACGAGACCGGGTTATAGTGATGGGTGATTTGAATGCAAAGGTGAGTAATGTGGCAGTTGAGGGAATAATTGGTATGCATGGGGTGTTCAGTGTTGTAAATGGAAATGGTGAAGAGCTTGTAGATTTATGTGCTGAAAAAGGACTGATGATTGGGAATACCTGGTTTAAAAAGCGAGATATACATAAGTATACTTATGTAAGTAGGAGAGATGGCCAGAGAGCGTTATTGGATTACGTGTTAATTGACAGGCGTGCGAAAGAGAGACTTTTGGATGTAAATGTGCTGAGAGGTGCAACTGGAGGGATGTCTGATCATTATCTTGTGGAGGCTAAGGTGAAGATTAGTATGGGTTTTCAGAAAAGAGGAGTGAATGTTGGGGTGAAGAAGGTGGTGAGAGTAAGTGAGCTTGGGAAGGAGACCTGTGTGGGGAAGTACCAGGAGAGACTGTGTACAGAATGGAAAAAGGTGAGAACAATGGAAGTAAGTTGAGTGGGGGAGGAATGGGATGTATTTAGGGAATCAGTGATGGATTGCGCAAAAGATGCTTGTGGCATGAGAAGAGTGGGAGGTGGGCTGTTTAGAAAGGGTAGTGAGTGGTGGGATGAAGAAGTAAGAGTATTAGTGAAAGAGAAGAGAGAGGCATTTGGACGATTTTTGCAGGGAAAAAATGCAATTGAGTGGGAGAAGTATAAAAGAAAGAGACAGGAGGTCAAGAGAAAGGTGCAAGAGGTGAAAAAAAGGGCAAATGAGAGTTGGGGTGAGAGACTATCAGTAAATTTTAGGGAGAATAAAAAGATGTTTTGGAAGGAGGTAAATAGGGTGCGTAAGACAAGGGAGCAAATGGGAACTTCAGTGAAGGGCGTAAATGGGGAGGTGATAACAAGTAGTGGTGATGTGAGAAGGAGATGGAATGAGTATTTTGAAGGTTTGTTGAATGTGTCTGATGACAGAGTGGCAGATATAGGGTGTTTTGGTCGAGGTGGTGTGCAAAGTGAGAGGGTTAGGGAAAATGATTTGGTAAACAGAGAAGAGGTAGTAAAAGCTTTGCGGAAGATGAAAGCCGGCAAGGCAGCAGGTTTGGATGGTATTGCAGTGGAATTTATTAAAAAAGGGGGTGACTGTATTGTTGACTGGTTGGTAAGGTTATTTAATGTATGTATGACTCATGGTGAGGTGCCTGAGGATTGGCGGAATGCGTGCATAGTGCCATTGTACAAAGGCAAAGGGGGATAAGAGTGAGTGCTCAAATTACAGAGGTATAAGTTTGTTGAGTATTCCTGGTAAATTATATGGGAGGGTATTGATTGAGAGGGTGAAGGCATGTACAGAGCATCAGATTGGGGAAGAGCAGTGCGGTTTCAGAAGTGGTAGAGGATGTGTGGATCAGGTGTTTGCTTTGAAGAATGTATGTGAGAAATACTTAGAAAAGCAAATGGATTTGTATGTAGCATTTATGGATCTGGAGAAGGCATATGATAGAGTTGATAGAGATGCTCTGTGGAAGGTATTAAGAATATATGGTGTGGGAGGCAAGTTGTTAGAAGCAGTGAAAAGTTTTTATCGAGGATGTAAGGCATGTGTACGTGTAGGAAGAGAGGAAAGTGATTGGTTCTCAGTGAATGTAGGTTTGCGGCAGGGGTGTGTGATGTCTCCATGGTTGTTTAATTTGTTTATGGATGGGGTTGTTAGGGAGGTAAATGCAAGAGTCCTGGAAAGAGGGGCAAGTATGAAGTCTATTGGGGATGAGAGAGCTTGGGAAGTGAGTCAGTTGTTGTTCGCTGATGATACAGCGCTGGTGGCTGATTCATGTGAGAAACTGCAGAAGCTGGTGACTGAGTTTGGTAAAGTGTGTGGAAGAAGAAAGTTAAGAGTAAATGTGAATAAGAGCAAGGTTATTGGGTACAGTAGGGTTGAGGGTCAAGTCAATTGGGAGGTGAGTTTGAATGGAGAAAAACTGGAGGAAGTGAAGTGTTTTAGATATCTGGGAGTGGATCTGTCAGCGGATGGAACCATGGAAGCGGAAGTGGATCATAGGGTGGGGGAGGGGGCGAAAATTTTGGGAGCCTTGAAAAATGTGTGGAAGTCGAGAACATTATCTCGGAAAGCAAAAATGGGTATGTTTGAAGGAATAGTGGTTCCAACAATGTTGTATGGTTGCGAGGCGTGGGCTATGGATAGAGTTGTGCGCAGGAGGATGGATGTGCTGGAAATGAGATGTTTGAGGACAATGTGTGGTGTGAGGTGGTTTGACCGAGTAAGTAACGTAAGGGTAAGAGAGATGTGTGGAAATAAAAAGAGCGTGGTGTAGAGAGCAGAAGAGGGTGTTTTGAAATGGTTTGGCCACATGGAGAGAATGAGTGAGGAAAGATTGACCAAGAGGATATATGTGTCGGAGGTGGAGGGAACGAGGAGAAGAGGGAGACCAAATTGGAGGTGGAAAGATGGAGTGAAAAAGATTTTGTGTGATCGGGGCCTGAACATGCAGGAGGGTGAAAGGAGGGCAAGGAATAGAGTGAATTGGAGCGATGTGGTATACCGGGGTTGACGTGCTGTCAGTGGAGTGAATCAAGGCATGTGAAGCGTCTGGGGTAAACCATGGAAAGCTGTGTAGGTATGTATTTTTGCGTGTGTGGACGTGTGTATGTACATGTGTATGGGGGGGGGGGGGTTGGGCCATTTCTTTCGTCTGTTTCCTTGCGCTACCTCGCAAACGCGGGAGACAGCGACAAAGTATAAAAAAAAAAAAAAAAAAAAAATTATGTATATATATATGTATATATATACATATTCTATCTATTACATTTATCATACTTATTCGCTGTCTCCCGCGTTAGCGAAGTAGCGCAAGGAAACAGTCGAGGAATGGCCCAACCAACTCACATACACGTCCACACACGCACATATACATACTCATAAATTTCAACGTATACATATATATACATACACAGACATATACATATATACACATGTACAGAATTCATACTGTCAGCCTTTATTCATTTCCGTCGCCACCCCACCACACATGAAATAACAGCGCCCTCCCACGCATGCACGCGAGGTAGCGCTAGGAAAAGACAACAAAGGCCACATTCGTTCACACTCAGTCTCTAGCTGTCATGTAATAATGCACCGAAACCACAGCTCCCTTTCCACATCCAGGCACCACAAAACTTTCCATGGTTTACCCCAGACGCTTCACATGCCCTGGTTCAATCCATTGACAGCACGTCGACCCCGGTATACCACATCGTTCCAATTACCTCTATTCCTTGCACACCTTACATCCTCCTGCATGTTCAGGCCCCGATCGCTCAAAATCTTTTTCACTCCATCCTTCCACCACCAATTTGGCCTCCCGCTTCTCCTTGTTCCCTCCACCTCTGACACATATATCCTCTTGGTCAATCTTTCCTCACTCATTCTTTCCGTGTGTCCAAACCATTTCCACACACCCTCTTCTGCTCTCTCAACCAAACTCTTTTTATTACCACACATCTCTCTTACCCTATTATTACTTACTCGATCAAACCACCTCACACCACATATTGTCCTCAAACATCTCATTTCCAACACATCCACCCTCCTCCGCACAACTCTATCCATAGCCCACGCCTCGCAACCATATAACATTGTTGGAACCACTATTCCTTCAAGCATACCCATTTTTGCTCTCCGAGATAACGTTCTCGACTTCCACACATTCCTCAACGCTCCCAGAACCTTCGCCACCTCGCCCACCCTGTGACTCACTTCCGCTTCCATGGCTCCTTCCGCTACTAAGTCCACTTCCAGATGTCTAAAACACTTCACTTCCAATTTTTCTCCATTCAAACGTACCTCCCAATTAACTTGTCCCTCAACCCTGCTGAACCTAATAACCTTGCTCTTATTCACATTTACTCTCAGCTTTCTTCTTTCATACACTTTACCAAACTCAGTCACCAACTTCTGCAGCTTCTCACCCGAATCAGCCACCAGCGCTGTATCATCGGCGAACAACAACTGACTCACTTCCCAAGCTCTCTCATCCACAGCAGACTGCATACTTGCCCCTCTCTCCATAACTCTTGCATTTAATTCCCTACCCACCCCATCCATAAACAAATCAAACAACCATGGAGACATCACACACCCCTGCCGCAAACCGACACTCACTGAGAACCAATCACTTTCCTCTCTTCCTACACGTACACATGCCTTACATCCTCGATAAAAACTGTTCACTGCTTCTAACAACTTGCCTCCCACACCATATATTCTTAATACCTTCCACAGAGCATCTCTATCAACTCTATCATATGCCTTCTCCAGATCCATAAATGCTACATACAAATCCATTTGCTTTTCTAAGTATTTCACAAACACACACACACACACACACACACACACACACACACACACACACACACACACACACACACACACACACACACACACACACACACACACATAAGATTAAGACATATATGTTGTGCATTAACACTGGAGAAGACAGGTGTGACCTACCTTAACTAGTGGGTAAGCCAGTTGTGACCTTCCTTAACCAGTGGGTAAGCCAGTTGTGACCTTCCTTAACCAGTGGGTGAAGTATAATTTTTATAATGTTTATGATCTGTTGAGGAATTACGTTAGTGTTTATCTGGACTTGTCTCATGGTGACCTGTGCCGCCAGGGTCACTTGGGACGATGACCTGGTATGACCTGATCCATTTGCTACTTGTACTGTACAGTGCTACGTAAGGTGGACAACAGACAGACAGAACTGGCTAGTGACCATATTTTTAGCGACTGCCAATTGTTTGGTAAAGGTCAAAATGTAGTCAGAAAATAATAGAGTTAATATTTTATTGTCACGCACAAGTTTTTATTTTGCTTCAAATGTTTCCTGATTACTTTTCCAGTGGAACATATTTTGATTATGTCCACTGCAACATATTTTGATTTTGTCCACTGGAACATATTTTGATTACGTCCACTGGATCAAAATTTGATTATGGCCACTGCAACATATTTTGATTATGTCCACTGGAACATATTTTGATTATGTCCACTGGAACATATTTTGATTATGTCCACTGGAACATATTTTGATTACGTCCACTGGAACATATTTTGATTATGTCCACTGGAACATATTTTGATTATGTCCACTGGAACATATTTTGATTATGTCCACTGCAACATATTTTGATTACGTCCACTGGAACATATTTTTATCGTGTATGAATACCATTTGTCTCAGTGGTATGAATACCATTTGTCTCAGTGGTATGAATACCATTTGTCTCAGTGGTATGAATACCATTTGTCTCAGTGGTATGAATACCATTTGTCTCAGAGGTATGAATACCATTTGTCTCAGTGGTATGAATACCATTTGTCTCAGTGGTATGAATACCATTTGTCTCAGTGGTATGAATACCATTTGTCTCAGTGGTATGAATACCATTTGTCTCAGTGGTATGAATACCATTTGCCTCAGTGGTATGAATACCATTTGTCTCAGTGGTATGAATACCATTTGTCTCAGTGGTATGAATACCATTTGTCTCAGTGGTATGAATACCATTTGTCTCAGTGGTATGAATACCATTTGTCTCAGTGGTATGAATACCATTTGTCTCAGTGGTATGAATACCATTTGTCTCAGTGGTATGAATACCATTTGTCTCAGTGGTATGAATACCATTTGTCTCAGTGGTATGAATACCATTTGTCTCAGTGGTATGAATACCATTTGTCTCAGTGGTATGAATACCAATTGTCTCAGTGGTATGAATACCATTTGTCTCAGTGGTATGAATACCATTTGTCTCAGTGGTATGAATACCATTTGTCTCAGTGGTATGAATACCATTTGTCTCAGTGGTATGAATACCATTTGTCTCAGTGGTATGAATACCATTTGTCTCAGTGGTATGAATACCATTTGTCTCAGTGGTATGAATACCATTTGTCTCAGTGGTATGAATACCATTTGTCTCAGTGGTATGAATACCATTTGTCTCAGTGGTATGAATACCATTTGTCTCAGTGGTATGAATACCATTTGTCTCAGTGGTATGAATGCCATTTGTCTCAGTGGTATGAATACCATTTGTCTCAGTGGTATGAATGCCATTTGTCTCAGTGGTATGAATACCATTTGTCTCAGTGGTATGAATGCCATTTGTCTCAGTGGTATGAATGCCATTTGTCTCAGTGGTATGAATACCATTTGTCTCAGTGGTATGAATACCATTTGTCTCAGTGGTATGAATGCCATTTGTCTCAGTGGTATGAATACCATTTGTCTCAGTGGTATGAATACCATTTGTCTCAGTGGTATGAATACCATTTGTCTCAGTGGTATGAATACCATTTGTCTCAGTGGTATGAATACCATTTGTCTCAGTGGTATGAATGCCATTTGTCTCAGTGGTATGAATACCATTTGTCTCAGTGGTATGAATACCATTTGTCTCAGTGGTATGAATACCATTTGTCTCAGTGGTATGAATACCATTTGTCTCAGTGGTATATCATGAGAGAATTTGGTATTGTTTTCACATTATTGGTCCTGACGTGTCTGTCTGTGGTAGATCTTTCCTTGACAGTTTGGTAGATATTATGTTACTTGACAGTTTGGTAGATATTATGTTACTTGATAGTTTGGTAGATATTATGTTACTTGACAGTTTGGTAGATATTATGTTACTTGATAGTTTGGTAGATATTATGTTACTTGACAGTTTGGTAGATATTATGTTACTTGACAGTTTGGTAGATATTATGTTACTTGACAGTTCGGTAGATATTATGTTACTTGACAGTTTGGTAGATATTATGTTACTTGATAGTTTGGTAGATATCATGTTACCTGACAGTTTGGTAGACATTATGTTACTTGACAGTTTGGAGGTATTATGTTACTTGACAGTTTGGTAGATATTATGTTACTTGATAGTTTGGTAGATATTATGTTACTTGATAGTTTGGTAGATATTATGTTACTTGACAGTTTGGTAGATATTATGTTACTTGACAGTTTGGTAGATATTATGTTACTTGACAGTTTGGAGGTATTATGTTACTTGACAGTTTGGTAGATATTATGTTACTTGACTGTTTGGTAGATATTATGTTACTTGACAGTTTGGTAGATATTATGTTACTTGACAGTTTGGTAGATATTATGTTACTTGACAGTTTGGAGGTGTTATGTTACTTGACAGTTTGGTAGATATTATGTTACTTGACTGTTTGGTAGATATTATGTTACTTGACAGTTTGGTAGATATTATGTTACTTGACAGTTTGGTAGATATTATGTTACTTGACAGTTTGGTAGATATTATGTTACTTGACAGTTTGGAGGTATTATGTTACTTGATAGTTTGGTAGATATTATGTTACTTGATAGTTTGGTAGATATTATGTTACTTGATAGTTTGGTAGATATTATGTTACTTGACAGTTTGGTAGATATTATGTTACTTGATAGTTTGGAGGTATTATGTTACTTGATAGTTTGGTAGATATTATGTTACTTGATAGTTTGGTAGATATTATGTTACTTGATAGTTTGGTAGATATTATGTTACTTGATAGTTTGGTAGATATTATGTTACTTGACAGTTTGGTAGATATTATGTTACTTGACAGTTTGGTAGATATTATGTTACTTGACAGTTTGGAGGTATTATGTTACTTGATAGTTTGGTAGATATTATGTTACTTGATAGTTTGGTAGATATTATGTTACTTGATAGTTTGGTAGATATTATGTTCTTAATAGTTTGGTAGATATTATGTTACTTGACATTTTGGTAGATATTATGTTACTTGATAGTTTGATAGATATTATGTTACTTGATAGTTTGGTAGATATTATGTTACTTGACAGTTTGGTAGATATTATGTTACTTGATAGTTTGGTAGATATTATGTTACTTGTCAGTGTGGTGGATATTATGTTACTTGACAGTTTGGTAGATATTATGTTACTTGATAGTTTGGTAGATATTATGTTACTTGACTGTTTGGAGGTATTATGTTACTTGACAGTTTGGTAGATATTATGTTACTTGACAGTTTGGTAGATGCTATGTTACTTGACAGTTTGGAGGTATTATGTTACTTGATAGTTTGGTAGATATTATGTTACTTGACAGTTTGGAAGTATTATGTTACTTGACAGTTTGGTAGTTATTATGTTACTTGACAGTTTGGTAGATATTATGTTACTTGACAGTTTGGAGGTATTATGTTACTTGACAGTTTGGTAGATATTATGTTGCTTGACAGTTTGGTAGATATTATGTTACTTGACAGTTTGGTAGATATTATGTTACTTGACAGTTTGGTAGATATTATGTTACTTGACAGTTTGGTAGATATTATGTTATTTGACAGTCTGGAGGTATTATGTTACTTGACAGTTTGGTAGATATTATGTTACTTGACAGTTTGGTAGATATTATGTTACTTGACAGTTTGGTAGATATTATGTTACTTGACAGTTTGGTAGATATTATGTTACTTGACAGTTTGGAGGTATTATGTTACTTGACAGTTTGGTAGATATTATGTTACTTGACAGTTTGGTAGATATTATGTTACTTGACAGTTTGGTAGGTATTATGTTACTTGACAGTTTGGAGGTATTATGTTACTTGACAGTTTGGTAGATATTATGTTACTTGACAGTTTGGTAGATATTATGTTATTTGCCAGTTTGGTAGATATTATGTTACTTGACAGTTTGGTAGATATTATGTTACTTGACAGTTTGGTATGTATTATGTTACTTGACAGTTCGTAGGTAATATGTTACTTGGATGTTAGCCAGTTCGTTTGTTCGTTTCTTTAATGTGCATTTCCTCCACTGGAAGTGTCAAGATAAGATAAGATATCAGATGTTCGCCAGATGCTTGTCCTCATCATTCCTGGTGTGAGTGAGTGAGAATGTGAGGTGGGTTGACCGCTCTCTCGTACATGGTGCAGCCTTCAATACCACGGTGAGCTTGACCACTCAGGAAGCTGTATCACGTGACGCAATATTGTTATCCAGGTCGACCTGGTTATGAGTGAGCAAGGTTGTAATAACATTTTCTCTCTCTCTCTCTCTCTCTCTCTCTCTCTCTCTCTCTCTCTCTCTCTCTCTCTCTCTCTCTCTCTCTCTCTCTCTCTCTCTCTCTCTCTCTCTCTCTCTCTCTCTCTCTCTCTCTCTCTCTCTCTCCCACTGCTACCAAACTTTCCTCCCACTCAGTAATGTAGGCAACATTCCAGTAGTCTGAGGCGAACAACTGGACTGGATTCCAGTGGCAGTCGACCCCTTACCTCACGGTGGGTCACCCGGAGCCAGGCGGACGCTGGCACAGGATAGGCATCGATCCCAGACCATCAGGGATATCCCATCCCAGACCATCAGGGATATCCCATCCCAGACCATCAGGGATATCCCATCCCAGACCATCAGGGATATCCCATCCCAGACCATCAGGGATATCCCATCCCAGACCATCAGGATATCCCATCCCAGACCATCAGGGATATCCCATCCCAGACCATCAGAGACATCCCATCCCAGACCATCAGGGATATCCCATCCCAGACCATCAGGGATATCCCATCCCAGACCGTCAGGGATATCCCATCCCAGACCATCAGGGATATCCCATCCCAGACAATCAGGGATATCCCATCGAAGACCATCAGGGATATCCCATCCCAGACCGTCAGGGATATCCCATCCCAGACCATCAGGGATATCCCATCCCAGACCATCAGGGATATCCCATCCCAGACCATCAGGGATATCCCATCCCAGACCATCAGAGACATCCCATCCCAGACCATCAGGGATATCCCATCCCAGACCATCAGGGATATCCCATCCCAGACCGTCAGGGATATCCCATCCCAGACCATCAGGGATATCCCATCCCAGACAATCAGGGATATCCCATCGAAGACCATCAGGGATATCCCATCCCAGACCGTCAGGGATATCCCATCCCAGACCATCAGGGATATCCCATCCCAGACCATCAGGGATATCCCATCCCAGACCATCAGGGATATCCCATCCCAGACCATCAGGGATATCCCATCCCAGACCATCAGGGACATCCCATCCCAGACCATCAGGGATATCCCATCCCAGACCGTCAGGGATATCCCATCCCAGACCATCAGGGATATCCCATCCCAGACCAT
This sequence comes from Panulirus ornatus, assembly GCF_036320965.1. Classification (NCBI taxonomy): domain Eukaryota; kingdom Metazoa; phylum Arthropoda; class Malacostraca; order Decapoda; family Palinuridae; genus Panulirus; species Panulirus ornatus. The sequence continues at coordinate 25,890,796 of NC_092228.1, forward strand.
CAGGGATATCCCATCCCAGACCATCAGGGACATCCCATCCCAGACCATCAGGGATATCCCATCCCAGACCATCAGGGACATCAATGAGATCAGCTGATAGTGCCAATAATAACGAGTCTTGCACACATACCAGATCACAACCTCCTGACGTCACTCACAACATGATGTTATGAACATATCTGGATGGGAAAGACACAAGTTATTATGTACATTACGGTGGTTAGGTTAGGTTAGGTTAGGTTAGGTTAGGTTAGGTTAGGTTAGGTTAGGTTAGGTTAGGTTAGGTTAAGTTAGGTTAGGTTAGGTTAGGTTAGGTTAGGTTAGGTTAGGTTAGGTTAGGTTAGGTTAGGTTAGGTTAGGATTGTTCTCAGTAATGATGTATACAATATTTAGCTGGTCATTAGGATCTTATTTTGTATGTATGATTCATGGTGAGGTGCCTGAGGACTGGCGGAATGCTTGCATAGTGCCATTGTACAAAGGCAAAGGGGATAAGAGTGAGTGCTCAAATTACAGAGGTATAAGTTTGTTGAGTATTCCTGGTAAATTATATGGGAGGGTATTGATTGAGAGGGTGAAGGCATGTACAGAGAATCAGATTGGGGAAGAGCAGTGCGGTTTCAGAAGTGGTAGAGGATGTGTGGATCAGGTGTTTGCTTTGAAGAATGTATGTGAGAAATACTTAGAAAAGCAAATGGATTTGTATGTAGCATTTATGGATCTGGAGAAGGCATATGATAGAGTTGATAGAGATGCTCTGTGGAAGGTATTAAGAATATATGGTGTGGGAAGCAAGTTGTTAGAAGCAGTGAAAAGTTTTTATAGAGGATGTAAGGCATGTGTACGTGTAGGAAGAGAGGAAAGTGATTGGTTCTCAGTGAATGTAGGTTTGCGGCAGGGGTGTGTGATGTCTCCATGGTTGTTTAATTTGTTTATGGATGGGGTTGTTAGGGAGGTGAATGCAAGAGTTTTGGAAAGAGGGGCAAGTATGCAGTCTGTTGTGGATGAAAGAGCTTGGGAAGTGAGTCAGTTGTTGTTCGCTGATGATACAGCGCTGGTGGCTAATTCGTGTGAGAAACTGCAGAAGCTGGTGACTGAGTTTGGTAAAGTGTGTGAAAGGAAGAAGTTGAGAATGAATGTAATAAATAGGAAGGTTATCAGTTTTAGCAGGGTTGAGGGATAAGTTATTTGAAATGTAAGTTTGAATGGAGAAAAACTGGAGGAAGTGAAGTGTTTTAGATATCTGGGAGTGGATTTGGCAGCGGATGGAACCATGGAAGCGGAAGTGAATCATAGGGTGGGGTAGGGGGCGAAAATTCTGGGAGCCTTGAAGAATGTGTGGAAGTCGAGAACGTTATCTCGGAGAGCAAAAATGGGTATGTTTGAAGGAATAGTGGTTTCAACAATGTTGTATGGTTGCGAGGCGTGGGCTATGGATAGAGTTGTGCGCAGGAGGGTGGATGTGCTGGAAATGAGATGTTTGAGGAGAATATGTGGTGTGAGGTGGTTTGATCGAGTAAGTAATGAAAGGGTATATATATATATATATATATATATATATATATATATATATATATATATATATATATATATATATATATATATATATATATATATATATATGGATCATTAGCCATGTCAGGGTAGGAATGACCACACTTACTGTGAGATACCAGGGTGGGTGAATAACACAAAGAGAGAGAGAGAGAGAGAGAGAGAGAGAGAGAGAGAGAGAGAGAGAGAGAGAGAGAGAGAGAGAGAGAGAGAGAGAGAGAGAGAGAGAGAGAGAGAGAGAGAGAGAGAGAGAGAGAGAGAGAGAGAGAGAGAGAGAGAGAGAGAGAGAGAGAGAGAGAGAGAGAGAGGCCAGTAGGTACAAACATGATATATACATCATAAGACAAATGAGACGTAGGCGCCCAGGCTGGGACCAAGAGATCTATCCCAGACTGGAAGAAGGGGATCCATCCCAGACTGGGAGCAGGGGATTCATACAGTGTATGTGGGATAGCTACACCCACACCATACAGTGTGTGTGGGATAGCTACACCCACACCATACAGTGTGTGTGGGATAGCTACACCCACACCATACAGTGTGTGTGGGATAGCTACACCTACAGCATACAATGTGTATGGGATAGCTACCCCTACACCATACACTGTGTGTGGGGTAGCTACACCCACACCATACAGTGTGTGTGGGTTAGCTACACCCACACCATACAGTGTGTGTGGGATAGCTACACCCACACCATACAGTGTGTGTGGGATAGCTACACCCACACCATACAGTGTGCGTGGGGTAGCTACACCCACACCATACAGTGTGTGTGGGATAGCTACATCCACACCATACAGTGTGTGTGGGATAGCTACACCTACACCATACAGTGTGTGTGGGGTAGCTACACCCACACCATACAGTGTATGTGGGACAGCTACACCCACACCATACAGTGTGTGTGGGATAGCTACACCAACACCATACACTGTGTGTGGGGTAAAACACTTACCAATCTTTACGTTCACCAGGTATTTGTTACATAGCCCATTGTTGCCAGTTGTATCGGGGCAATTGTATGTTGTATTACCCCGCACACGAGTGCTGGTGTTGTATTGGTTGTATGTTGTATTACCCCGCACACGAGTGCTGGTGTTGTATTGGTTGTATGTTGTATTACCCCGCACACGAGTGCTGGTGTTGTATTGGTTGTATGTTGTATTACCCCGCACACGAGTGCTGGTGTTGTATTGGTTGTATGTTGTATTACCCCGCACACGAGTGCTGGTGTTGTATTGGTTGTATGTTGTATTACAGTGGGTGTAAGAACCAATGTTATATGTATCAATTCATCTTGCTGGGCCATTGAGCAAGGCGTGTCCGGCACCAAGATGGTAAGTGAACGACCAGCTGGCTGAGGGAGACGCACTGTTGGAGCAATGTAGAGGGAACGACCAGCTGGCTGAGGGAGACGTACTGTTAGAGCAAGGGTGGAGGGAACGACCAGCTGGCTGAGGAAGACGCACTGTTGGAGCAATATAGAGGGAACGACCAGCTGGCTGAGGGAGACGTACTGTTGGAGCAATGTAGAGGGAACGACCAGCTGGCTGAGGGAGACGTACTGTTGGAGCAATGTAGAGGGAACGACAAGCTGGCTGAGGGAGACGTACTGTTGGAGCAATGTAGAGGGAACAACCAGCTGGCTGAGGGAGACGTACTGTTGGAGCAATTTGAGGGAACGACCAGCTGGCTGAGGGAGACGTACTGTTCGAGCAAGGGTGGAGGGAACGACCAGCTGGCTGAGGGAGACGTACTGTTGGAGCAATATAGAGGGAACGACCAGCTGGCTGAGGGAGACGTACTGTTGGAGCAATGTAGAGGGAACGACCAGCTGGCTGAGGGAGACGTACTGTTGGAGCAATTTGAGGGAACGACCAGCTGGTTGAGGGAGACGTACTGTTGGAGCAAGGGTGGAGGGAACGACCAGCTGGCTGAGGAAGACGCACTGTTGGAGCAAGGTAAAGGGAACGACCAGCTGGATGAGGGAGACGCACTGTTGGAGCAATGTAGAGGGAACGACCAGCTGGCTGAGGGAGACGTACTGTTGGAGCAATGTAGAGGGAACGACCAGCTGGCTGAGGGAGACGTACTGTTGGAGCAATGTAGAGGGAACGACAAGCTGGCTGAGGGAGACGTACTGTTGGAGCAATGTAGAGGGAACAACCAGCTGGCTGAGGGAGACGTACTGTTGGAGCAATTTGAGGGAACGACCAGCTGGCTGAGGGGAGACGTACTGTTCGAGCAAGGGTGGAGGGACCGACCAGCTGGCTGAGGGAGACGTACTGTTGGAGCAATATAGAGGGGAACGACCAGCTGGCTGAGGGAGACGCACTGTTGGAGCAAGGTGGAGGGAACGACCAGCTGGCTGAGGGAGACGCACTGTTGGAGCTAGGTAGAGGGAACGACCAGCTGGCTGAGGGAGTCGCACTGTTGGAGCAATGGTGGAGGGAACGACCAGCTGGCTGAGGGAGACGCACTGTTGGAGCAATGTAGAGGGAACGACCAGCTGGCTGAGGGAGATGTGCTGTTGGAGTAATGTAGAGGGAACGACCAGCTGGCTGAGGGAGACGCACTGTTGGAGCAAGGTAGAGGGAACGACCAGCTGGCTGAGGGAGTCGCACTGTTGGAGCAAGGGTGGAGGGAACGACCAGCTGGCTGAGGGAGACGCACTGTTGGAGCAATGTAGAGGGAACGACCAGCTGGCTGAGGGAGATGTACTGTTGGAGCAATGTAGAGGGAACGACCAGCTGGCTGAGGGAGACGCACTGTTGGAGCAATGTAGAGGGAACGACCAGCTGGCTGAGGGAGACGTACTGTTGGAGCAAGGTAGAGGGAACGACCAGCTGGCTGAGGGAGACGCACTGTTGGAGCAAGGGTGGAGGGAACGACCAGCTGGCTGATGGAGACGCACTGTTGGAGCAATGTAGAGGGAACGACCAGCTGGCTGAGGGAGACGCACTGTTGGAGCAATGTACAGGGAACGACCAGCTGGCTGAGGGAGACGTACTGTTGGAGCAAGGGTGGAGGGAACGACCAGCTGGCTGAGGGAGACGCACTGTTGGAGCAAGGTAGAGGAACGACCAGCTGGCTGAGGGAGACCTACTGTTGGAACAAGGGTGGAGGGAACGACCAGCTGGCTGAGGGAGACGCACTGTTGGAGCAAGGGTGTAGGGAACGACCAGCTGGCTGAGGGAGACGCACTGTTGGAGCAATGTAGAGGGAACGACCAGCTGGCTGAGGGAGACGTACTGTTGGAGCAAGGTAGAGGGAACGACCAGCTGGCTGAGGGAGACGCACTGTTGGAGCAAGGTAGAGGGAACGACCAGCTGGCTGAGGGAGACGTACTGTTGGAGCAATGTAGAGGGAACGACCAGCTGATGATCATGATCATCATAGTCATCATGATCATCATAGTCATCATGATCATCATCACAGTCATCATGATCATCATCATAGTCATCATGATCATCATCATAGTCATCATGATCATCATCATAGTCATCATGATCATCATCATAGTCATCATGATCATCATCATAGTCATCATGATCATCATCACAGTCATCATGATCATCATCACAGTCATCATGATCATCATCATAGTCATCATGATCATCATCATAGTCATCATGATCATCATCATAGTCATCATGATCATCATCATAGTCATCATGATCATCATCACAGTCATCATGATCATCATCATAGTCATCATGATCATCATCATAGTCATCATGATCATCATCATAGTCATCATGATCATCATCATAGTCATCATGATCATCATCACAGTCATCATGATCATCATCATAGTCATCATGATCATCATCATAGTCATCATGATCATCATAGTCATCATGATCATCATAGTCATCATGATCATCATCACAGTCATCATGATCATCATAGTCATCATGATCATCATTAGTCATCATGATCATCATCATAGTCATCATGATCATCATAGTCATCATGATCATCATCATAGTCATCATGATCATCATAGTCATCATGATCATCATCACAGTCATCATGACCATCATTGTCATCATGATCATCATCATAGTCATCATGATCATCATCATAGTCATCATGATCATCATCATAGTCATCATGATCATCATAGTCATCATGATCATCATCATAGTCATCATCATCATCATCACAGTCATCATGATCATCATAGTCTTCATGATCATCATAGTCATCTGATCACTCATAGTCATCATCATCATCATAGTCATCATGATCATCACATAGTCATCATGATCATCATCAGTCATCATGATCATCATAGTCATCATGATCATCATCATAGTCATCATGATCATCATAGTCATCATGATCATCATCATAGTCATCATGATCATCATCATAGTCATCATGATCATCATAGTCATCATGATCATCATAGTCATCATGATCATCATAGTCATCATGATCATCATAGTCATCATGATCATCATCATAGTCATCATGATCATCATAGTCATCATGATCATCATCATAGTCATCATGATCATCATAGTCATCATGATCATCATCATAGTCATCATGATCATCATCATAGTCATCATGCATCATCATAGTCATCATGATCATCATAGTCATCATGATCATCACAGTCATCATGATCATCATCATAGTCATCATGATCATCATAGTCATCATGATCATCATCATAGTCATCATGATCATCATAGTCATCATGATCATCACAGTCATCATGATCATCATCATAGTCATCATGATCATCATCATAGTCATCATGATCATCATCATAGTCATCATGATCATCATCATAGTCATCATGATCATCATCATAGTCATCATGATCATCATAGTCATCATGATCATCACAGTCATCATGATCATCATCATAGTCATCATGATCATCATCATAGTCATCATGATCATCATCATCATGTCATCATGCATCATATCATCATAGTCATCATGATCATCATCATAGTCATCATGATCATCATCACAGTCATCATGATCATCATCGTAGTCATCATATCATCATCATAGTCATCATGATCATCATCATAGTCATCATCATCATCATAGTCATCATGATCATCATCATAGTCATCATGATCATCATCACAGTCATCATGATCATCATCATAGTCATCATGATCATCATAGTCATCATGATCATCATCATAGTCATCATGATCATCATAGTCATCATGATCATCATCATAGTCATCATGATCATCATCACAGTCATCATGATCATCATCATAGTCATCATGATCATCATCATAGTCATCATGATCATCATCATAGTCATCATGATCATCATCATAGTCATCATGATCATCATCATAGTCATCATGATCATCATCACAGTCATCATGATCATCATCATAGTCATCATGATCATCATCACAGTCATCATGATCATCATCATAGTCATCATGATCATCATCATAGTCATCATGATCATCATCATAGTCATCATGATCATCATAGTCATCATGATCATCACAAGTCATCATGATCATCATCATAGTCATCATGATCATCATCATAGTCATCATGATCATCATCACAGTCATCATGATCATCATCATAGTCATCATGATCATCATCATAGTCATCATGATCATCATAGTCATCATGATCATCATAGTCATCATGATCATCATCATAGTCATCATGATCATCATCATAGTCATCATGATCATCATCACAGTCATCATGATCATCATCATAGTCATCATGATCATCATCATAGTCATCATGATCATCATCATAGTCATCATGATCATCATAGTCATCATGATCATCATCATAGTCATCATGATCATCATAGTCATCATGATCATCATCATAGTCATCATGATCATCATAGTCATCATGATCATCATCATAGTCATCATGATCATCATCATAGTCATCATGATCATCATCATAGTCATCATGATCATCATCATAGTCATCATGATCATCATCACAGTCATCATGATCATCATCATAGTCATCATGATCATCATCACAGTCATCATGATCATCATCACAGTCATCATGATCATCATCGTAGTCATCATCATCATCATCATAGTCATCATGATCATCATAGTCATCATGATCATCACAGTCATCATGATCATCATCATAGTCATCATGATCATCATCTTAGTCATCATGATCATCATCACAGTCATCATGATCATCATCGTAGTCATCATCATCATCATCATAGTCATCATGATCATCATCATAGTCATCATGATCATCATCATAGTCATCATGATCATCATCATAGTCATCATGATCATCATCACAGTCATCATGATCATCATCATAGTCATCATGATCATCATCATAGTCATCATGATCATCATCATAGTCATCATGATCATCATCATAGTCATCATGATCATCATCATAGTCATCATGATCATCATCATAGTCATCATCATAGTCATCATGATCATCATCACAGTCATCATGATCATCATCATAGTCATCATGATCATCATCATAGTCATCATGATCATCATCACAGTCATCATGATCATCATCATAGTCACCATGATGACCCTAAGGTAAGGTAGAGAGTCCAGACAGTGTACAAGCAGTTGTATACATGAGTTGACCACATTACCAACATTGTAGTTATCAATGTGAGTTATAATTTATAACACACGTCTCCTGCAGAGACTTGGCCTCACGCTCACCAGGCTCGCACTCACGTACACAAGTTAACACAAACAAGCGTTAATCTTTTAGAAAAGATGATACATGTGTTGGACATGTTGTGGAGGTCCATGTTGTGTTGCACATGTTGTGGAGGTCCATGTTGTGTTGGACATGTTGTGGAGGTCCATGTTGTGTTGCACATGTTGTGGAGGTCCATGTTGTGTTGGACATGTTGTGGAGGTCCATGTTGTGTTGGACATGTTGTGGAGGTCCATGTTGTGTTGGACATGTTGTGGAGGTCCATGTTGTGTTGCACATGTTGTGGAGGTCCATGTTGTGTTGGACATGTTGTGGAGGTCCATGTTGTGTTGGACATGTTGTGGAGGTCCATGTTGTGTTGGACATGTTGTGGAGGTCCATGTTGTGTTGCACATGTTGTGGAGGTCCATGTTGTGTTGGACATGTTGTGGAGGTCCATGTTGTGTTGCACATGTTGTGGAGGTCCATGTTGTGTTGCACATGTTGTGGAGGTCCATGTTGTGTTGGACATGTTGTGGAGGTCCATGTTGTGTTGCACATGTTGTGGAGGTCCATGTTGTGTTGGACATGTTGTGGAGGTCCATGTTGTGTTGCACATGTTGTGGAGGTCCATGTTGTGTTGGACATGTTGTGGAGGTCCATGTTATGTTGGACATGTTGTGGAGGTCCATGTTGTGTTGGACATGTTGTGGAGGTCCATGTTGTGTTGGACATGTTGTGGAGGTCCATGTTGTGTTGGACATGTTGTGGCGGTCCATGTTGTGTTGCACATGTTGTGGAGGTCCATGTTGTGTGTCCAGGTAAGTGGCGATCATCCTTAATAACTTAACATTCACAACACAACTCTGCTGCTCCAGGGTTGTCATGCGCCTCATAACAAGATACGTTCACCTCATGACTGCTGACCACATACCCTCATGATCACCTCATGACTGCTGACCACATACCCTCATGATCACCTCATGACTGCTGACCACATACCCTCATGATCACCTCATGATCACCTCATGATTGTTGACCACATACCCTCATGATCACCTCATGATTGTTGACCACATACCCTCATGATCACCTCATGACTGCTGACCACATATCCTAATGATCACCTCATGACTGCTGACCACATACCCTCATGATCACCTCATGACTGCTGATCACATACCCTCATGATCACCTCATGACTGCTGACCACATGGGAAGCAGATGTAGTGCAGGAGTGGGTAACTAACGTGTGTGTGGCTGTGGACTGGGTCGGCTGTGATGAAGGGACCGAAACCACAGCTCCCTTTCCACATCCAGGCTCCACAAAACTTTCCATGGTTTACCCCAGACACTTCACATGGCCTGGTTCAATCCATTGACAGCACGTCAACCCCGGTATACCACATCGTTCCAATTCACTCTATTCCTTGCACGCCTTTCACCCTCCTGCCTGTTCAGGCCCCGATCACTCAGAAATATCTTTTCTCTCCATCTTTCCACCTCCAGTTTGGTCTAATCCCTTTCTCTTTTTCCCCTCGACTTATGACAAATATATCTTGTTTGTCAACCCCGCCTCATTCTCTCCATATGTCCAAAATATTCTAGCACATCCTGTTCCGCGAAGGTGAGTAATGTGGCAGTTGAGGGAATGACTGGTATACATGGGGTGTATAGTGTTGTAAATGGAAATGGTGAAGAGCTTGTAGATTTATGTGCTGAAAAAGGACTGGTGATTGGGAATACCTGGTTTAAAATGAGAGATATACATAAGTATACTTATGTAAGTAGGAGAGATGGCCAGAGAGCGTTATTGGATTACGTGTTAATTGATAGGCACACGAAAGAGAGACTTTTGGATGTTAATGTGCTGAGAGGTGCAACTGGATGGATGTCTGATCATTATCTTTTGGAGGCGAAGGTGAAGATTTGTAGAGGTGAATGTTGGGGTGAAGAGAGTGGTGAGAGTAAGTGAGCTTGGGAAGGAGACTTGTGTGAGGAAGTACCAGGAGAGACTGAGTACAGAATGGAAAAAGGTGAGAACAAAGGAGGTAAGGGGACTGGGGGAGGAATGGGATGTATTTAGGGAAGCAGTGATGGCTTACGCAAAAGATGCTTGTGGCATGAGAAGCGTGGAAGGTGGGTTGATTAAAAAGGGTAGTGAGTGGTGGGATGAAGAAGTAAGATTATTAGTGAAAGGGTAGTGAGTGGTTAATGTAAGGGTCTTGATCATGAGACGTCATCCAGCACACCTACAATCCTGCTCCGTCATAACTCGTCTTGGTCAAGAATAATACAACATTAAGTACAACATAAGTAATGTTTACATCTTGAAGGGAAGGTCACCAGTAATGTTTACATCTTGGAGGGAAGGTCACCAGTAATGTTTACATCTTGGAGGGAAGGTCACCAGTAATGTTTACATCTTGGAGGGAAGGTCACCAGTAATGTTTACATCTTGGAGGGAAGGTCACTAGTAATGTTTACATCTTGGAGGGAAGGTCACCAGTAATGTTTACATCTTGAAGGGAAGGTCACCAGTAATGTTTACATCTTGGAGGGAAGGTCACCAGTAATGTTTACATCTTGGAGGGAAGGTCACCAGTAATGTTTACATCTTGGAGGGAAGGTCACTAGTAATGTTTACATCTTGGAGGGAAGGTCACCTGTAATGTTTAGTACAGAGACCAGGTGAGTCTGGTACACCTGGTACAGAGACCAGGTGAGTCTGGTACACCTGGTACAGAGACCAGGTGAGTCTGGTACACCTGGTACAGAGACCAGGTGAGGCAGGTACACCTGGCACAGAGGCCAGGTGAGGCAGGTACACCTGGTACAGAGGCCAGGTGAGGCAGGTACACCTGGTACTGAGGCCAGGTGAGGCAGGTACAAATGGTACAGAGACCAGGTGAGTCTGGTGTTGCACAAGTTGTATGTACAATATTTTCACAATGTGGTTGTTATTCACAGTTGTGGTGTAGTGGGTGTCTCTGGCTAGGTCAGGTGTGTGGGGGGGGGGGGTTGAGGTACTAGTAACATATAAGATATAAAGTCAGTCTCGCCCTCTGGGAATGGCAGACATTTTATACTTCCAAAACTCGTCACAAAAGTTTGAGTGCTTTGGTGGTGGGTCACTGGCCATCTCTTTTGCTCTGGTGGTGGGTCACTGGCCACCACCCGGACAGCCCACCCCTGGTAAAACTTACAGCCAGAAGGCCCCCACCACACTGGGACAACCCACCCCAACAGTAAGTAATGTAAGGGTAAGAGAGATGTGTGGAAATAAAAAGAGTGTGGTTGAGAGAGCAGAAGAGGGTGTTTTGAAATGGTTTGGGCACATGGAGAGAATGAGTGAGGAAAGATTGACCAAGAGGATATAATGTGTCAGAGGTGGAGGGTACGAGGAGAAGTGGGAGGCTAAATTGGAGGTGGAAAGATGGAGTGAAAAAGATTTTGATTGATTGGGTCCTGAACATGCAGGAGGGTGAAAGGCGTGCAAGGAATAGAGTGAATTGGAACGATGTGGTATACCGGGGTCGAGAAGAAACCTCAGTGTCTGGTTGGTTGAGGTCATGTATTAAAGATGACCTCAACCAACCTTGACCTTAGACATGACCTCTACAACCTTGACCCTCAGTTATAACATAACCTCTACAACCTTGACCCTCAGTTATAACAACCTCTACAACCATGACCCTCAGTTATAACAAAACCTCTACAACTTTGACCCTCAGTTATAACAACCTCTACAACCTTGACCCTCAGTTATAACATAACCTCTACAACCATGACCCTCAGTTATAACAACCTCTACAACCATGACCCTCAGTTATAACATAAAGATGTCATCTCTATGATTATAACGCCATATTACTTATCACTTACACAAATGTCATAATTTCTTTTCCTTTGCCTAATTTCACATCAGATATTTGTGATTCAGACCATGAGCTGTGGCCATATTGCCCCCCTCCCCCCCGTCTCTGCCCACACACACACACACACACACACACACAGAGCCAGGTTGCTGAACGTGAGCAGGGAGCGGTGTGGCCAGTGTGTGGTGGGGCGTGAGTCGTGTGTGTACGACCATCATACACTTAACTCTCTCTCTCTCTCTCTCTCTCTCTCTCTCTCTCTCTCTCTCTCTCTCTCTCTCTCTCTCTCTCTCTCTCTCTCTCTCTCCACGTAACCCAACAATAAGTTAGTGATGATACACGAGACAGGTGTTGACCTACCATGTGATGGTCAACACCAGACGAGGCTGTTAACACGTAAGTATCATACACATATCTACACCTGAGGTGGGTACACTTAACACATACACTGTTGTTAGGTGTACCCACCTCAGGTGTGGATATGTGTATGATACGTACATGTTAAGTGTACCCACCTGAAGTGTAGATATGAGTAATATATATATATATATATATATATATATATATATATATATATATATATATATATATATATATATATATATATATATATATATATATATATATGTGTGTGTATACATATCCATTATCCCTGGGGATAGGGGTGAAAGAATACTTCCCACGTATTCCTCGCGTGTCGTAGAAAGCGACTAGAGGGGACGGGAGCGGGGGGCCGGAAATCCTCCCCTCCTTGTATTAACTTTCTAAAATGGGAAACAGAAGAAGGAGTCACGCGGGGAGTGCTCATCCTCCTCGAAGGCTCAGAGTGGGGTGCCTAAATGTGTGTGGATGTAACCAAGATGTGAAAAAAGGAGAGATAGGTAGTATGTTTGAGGAAAGGAACCTGGATGTTTTGGCTCTGAGTGAAACGAAGCTCAAGGGTAAAGGGGAAGAGTGGTTTGGAAATGTCTGGGGAGTGAAGTCAGGGGTTAGTGAGAGGACAAGAGCAAGGGAAGGAGAAGCAATACTCCTGAAACAGGAGTTGTGGGAGTATGTGATAGAATGTAAGAAAGTAAATTCTCGATTAATATGGGTAAAATTGAAAGTTGATGGAGAGAGGTGGGTGATTATTGGTGCATATGCACCTGGGCATGAGAAGAAAGATCATGAGAGGCAAGTGTTTTGGGAGCAGCTAAATGAGTGTGTTAGCGGTTTTGATGCACGAGACCGGATTATAGTGATGGGTGATTTGAATGCAAAGGTGAGTAATGTGGCAGTTGAGGGAATAATTGGTATGCATGGGGTGTTCAGTGTTGTAAATGGAAATGGTGAAGAGCTTGTAGATTTATGTGCTGAAAAAGGACTGATGATTGGGAATACCTGGTTTAAAAAGCGAGATATACATAAGTATACTTATGTAAGTAGGAGAGATGGCCAGAGAGCATTATTGGATTACGTGTTAATTGACAGGCGTGCGAAAGAGAGACTTTTGGATGTCAATGTGCTGAGAGGTGCAACTGGAGGGATGTCTGATCATTATCTTGTGGAGGCTAAGGTGAAGATTAGTATGGGTTTTCAGAAAAGAAGAGTTAATGTTGGGGTGAAGAAGGTGGTGAGAGTAAGTGAGCCTGGGAAGGAGACCTGTGTGAAGAAGTATCAGGAGAGACTGTGTACAGAATGGAAAAAGGTGAGAACAATGGAAGTAAGGGGAGTGGGGGAGGAATGGGATGTATTTAGGGAATCAGTGATGGATTGCGCAAAAGATGCTTGTGGCATGAGAAGAGTGGGAGGTGGGCTGTTTAGAAAGGGTAGTGAGTGGTGGGATGAAGAAGTAAGAGTATTAGTGAAAGAGAAGAGAGAGGCATTTGGACGATTTTTGCAGGGAAAAAATGCAATTGAGTGGGAGAAGTATAAAAGAAAGAGACAGGAGGTCAAGAGAAAGGTGCAAGAGGTGAAAAAAAGGGCAAATGAGAGTTGGGGTGAGAGACTATCAGTAAATTTTAGGGAGAATAAAAAGATGTTCTGGAAGGAGGTAAATAGGGTACGTAAGACAAGGGAGCAAATGGGAACTTCAGTGAAGGGCGTAAATGGGGAGGTGATAACAAGTAGTGGTGATGTGAGAAGGAGATGGAATGAGTATTTTGAAGGTTTGTTGAATGTGTCTGATGACAGAGTGGCAGATATAGGGTGTTTGGGTCGAGGTGGTGTGCAAAGTGAGAGGGTTAGGGAAAATGATTTGGTAAACAGAGAAGAGGTAGTAAAAGCTTTGCGGAAGATGAAAGCCGGCAAGGCAGCAGGTTTGGATGGTATTGCAGTGGAATTTATTAAAAAAGGGGGTGACTGTATTGTTGACTGGTTGGTAAGGCTATTTAATGTATGTATGACTCATGGTGAGGTGCCTGAGGATTGGCGGAATGCGTGCATAGTGCCATTGTACAAAGGCAAAGGGGATAAGAGTGAGTGCTCAAATTACAGAGGTATAAGTTTGTTGAGTATTCCTGGTAAATTATATGGGAGGGTATTGATTGAGAGGGTGAAGGCATGTACAGAGCATCAGATTGGGGAAGAGCAGTGTGGTTTCAGAAGTGGTAGAGGATGTGTGGATCAGGTGTTTGCTTTGAAGAATGTATGTGAGAAATACTTAGAAAAGCAAATGGATTTGTATGTAGCATTTATGGATCTGGAGAAGGCATATGATAGAGTTGATAGAGATGCTCTGTGGAAGGTATTAAGAATATATGGTGTGGGAGGCAAGTTGTTAGAAGCAGTGAAAAGTTTTTATCGAGGATGTAAGGCATGTGTACGTGTAGGAAGAGAGGAAAGTGATTGGTTCTCAGTGAATGTAGGTTTGCGGCAGGGGTGTGTGATGTCTCCATGGTTGTTTAATTTGTTTATGGATGGGGTTGTTAGGGAGGTAAATGCAAGAGTCTTGGAAAGAGGGGCAAGTATGAAGTCTGTTGGGGATGAGAGAGCTTGGGAAGTGAGTCAGTTGTTGTTCGCTGATGATACAGCGCTGGTGGCGGATTCATGTGAGAAACTGCAGAAGCTGGTGACGGAGTTTGGTAAAGTGTGTGGAAGAAGAAAGTTAAGAGTAAATGTGAATAAGAGCAAGGTTATTAGGTACAGTAGGGCTGAGGGTCAAGTCAATTGGGAGGTGAGTTTGAATGGTGAAAAACTGGAGGAAGTGAAGTGTTTTAGATATCTGGGAGTGGATCTGTCAGCGGATGGAACCATGGAAGCGGAAGTGGATCATAGGGTGGGGGAGGGGGCGAAAATTTTGGGAGCCTTGAAAAATGTGTGGAAGTCGAGAACATTATCCCGGAAAGCAAAAATGGGTATGTTTGAAGGAATAGTAGTTCCAACAATGTTGTATGGTTGCGAGGCGTGGGCTATGGATAGAGTTGTGCGCAGGAGGATGGATGTGCTGGAAATGAGATGTTTGAGGACAATGTGTGGTGTGAGGTGGTTTGATCGAGTAAGTAACGTAAGGGTAAGAGAGATGTGTGGAAATAAAAAGAGCGTGGTTGAGAGAGCAGAAGAGAGTGTTTTAAAATGGTTTGGGCACATGGAGAGAATGAGTGAGGAAAGATTGACCAAGAGGATATATGTGTCGGAGGTGGAGGGAACGAGGAGAAGAGGGAGACCAAATTGGAGGTGGAAAGATGGAGTGAAAAAGATTTTGTGTGATCGGGGCCTGAACATGCAGGAGGGTGAAAGGAGGGCAAGGAATAGAGTGAATTGGAGCGATGTGGTATACAGGGGTTGACGTGCTGTCAGTGGATTGAATCAAGGCATGTGAAGCGTCTGGGGTAAACCATGGAAAGCTGTGTAGGTATGTATATTTGTGTGTGTGGACGTGTGTATGTACATGTGTATGGGGGGGGGTTGGGCCATTTCTTTCGTCTGTTTCCTTGCGCTACCTCGCAATACGCGGGAGACAGCGACAAAGTATAAAAAAAAAAAAAAAAAAAAAAAAAAAAAAATATATATATATATATATATATATATATATATATATATATATATATATATATATATATATATATATATATATATATTCCTATGATGCCATAGGAAAATGAAACACGATAAGCTCCCAAGTGCACTTTCGTGTAATAATCACATCATCAGGGGAGACACAAAAGAGAAATATAAGTCAGTTGATATACATCGAAGGGACGAAGCTAGGACGCCATTTGGTAAACATGTGATTGTCCAAGACAGACAACGAGCGTTCATAAACTTATCATTTTATAAATTTTATCAACAATAAAGTTATCTAATTCGTATAGACCTTCACTAATATTAAGATTATAATTCTTTGTGTATTTAATAATAAAAGATTCAATGATATTTCTCATGGTAATAGAGTTGGAGATAATAACTGAGATGGCGTTACTCCAGTCAATACAATGATCATAGTTTTTAACATGATTAAACAAGGCATTTGATTCTTGTCATGTTCTTATACTATATTTATGCTGCTTAAGTCTAACAGAAAGATCCTTGCCAGTCTGCCCAACATAAAACTTATCACAATTTCTACATGGCACTTTATAGATGCATCCAGGAGAATTTTCTGTTGAATTCCTGATTAAGATATTCTTTACAGTATTATTTTTACTGCATGCAACATTTACATCAAAGTATTTGAGCAACATGGGAAGTAAGATTATTATTAAAAGGGAGAACTAAAAGGTAGGTGTTAAATTGTCAAAATGTTTAGTTTCTTTATCAAGCCCTTTAGTGGGTAAGGTATCAAATTCTAATATCACGAACAATGTAGATTTAGTCAACAAGCTAAACAATATCAATGTTAGTTTTGATTTCAAACTAGTTAGCTTTGATGTTTCCTCACTTTTCACTAAAGTTCCAGTTGATGACCTTTTAGAATATTTGTTTGATGTCTTGGATGATATTCATATTTACCTGTTTCAAAGTCTGTTTTCACTGAACTGATGAAATTGTGCATAAAAGACTGTGTATTTCAATTCAATGGAGATTATTATGCTAAAAGATTTGGTATGGCAATGGGTAACCCTCTTTCACCTGTACTAAGTAAACTTTATATGAAATTCTCTGAAACAAAATTACTAAAGGATATCTTACCTTCTAATGCAATTTGGTTTAGGTATGTAGATTATGTTCTTTGCGTTTGGCCAACAAATGAAAATTTACAGATATTTCTCCTCTTACTTAACAATTTAGTACCTCCCATCAAATGTACTGTAGAAAATGAAAATAATGGTATGTCACCATTTTTAGATTGCATGATCCATAGGCTAGGAAACAAGTTTAAGTTTATCATATAAAGAAAACCCACCAATGTATGCTCATATATCCATTATTACTCATCTCAACATGACAGAGTTAGATTATCATCATTTCAATCTATGTTCCTTAGAGCATCACGTATTTGCAGTCCAGAGTTTATTGATGATGAGTTTGAGAAGATCTAAGTTAAAGTACCCTAGATCTTTCATTGATAAATCCCTTAAGTTAGCAAAGAAATCATTTTCTAGAGTTGAGCCCAAACCTCCCATTGACACCAAGAATCTTTTAGTTCTCCCTTTTAATAATGACTTTACTTTACTTCCCATGTTGCTCAAATCCTTTAATGTAAATGTTACCTTCAGCAACAATAATACTATAAAGAATGTCTTAATCAGGAATTCACGAGAAAATTCTCCTGGGTGCATCTGTAAAGTGCCATGTAGAAATTGTGATAAGTTTTATGTTGGGCAGACTGGCAAGGATCTTTCTGTTAGACTTAAGGAACATAAATATAGTATAAGAACGGGACAAGAATCAAATGCCTTGTTTAATCACGTTAAAAACTATGATCATTGTATTGACTGGAGTAACGCATCTTAGTCATTAACTCTAACTCTATTACCAAGAGAAATATCATTGAATCTTCTGTTATTGAATACACAAAGAATTATAATCTTGAAATTAGTGAAGGTCTATACAAATTAGATAACTTTATTGTTGATAAAATCTGTAAACAATTCACCTTCTTGTCCACATAATAAGTTTATGAACGGTCGTTGTCTGTCTTGGACAATTACATGTTTACCAAATGGCGTCCTAGCTACGTCTCTTTGTTTTACATCAACTGACTGTTATATATCTCTCTTGTGTCTCCCTTTATGATGTGATTATTACACGACAGTGCACTTGGGAACTTATCGTGTTTCATTTTCCCCGTGGACTCATAGGAATATACTTGATCAGGCGCAAAATTGTGATCCTTTCCAATATATACAATTTATATAAGACGTTGGCGGACCCTGTTGGTGTGAGGATAAACAGAAATGTTGTTGTAAGGTCATCATCATCTTCATCATCACCAGGTGGAAGATACATCATCAACATCATCACCAGGTGGAAGATACATCATCAACATCATCACCAGGTGGAAGATACATCAGCAACATCTTCACGTTCCACAGGAGTCCACCTTACCCTGCTGCAGCGTGCAGCGTTACAGCTCAGGATGCTCCATGAAAAAGAGTCTTAGTGATACATAGAGACAATAATAGATAGACAGATAGACAGATGGTGTTCCTGGTGTTCACTGCAGGTGGCAGCCACGTGAGACAGATGGTGTTCCTGGTGTACACCGCAGGTGGCAGCCACGTGAGACAGATGGTGTTCCTGGTGTACACTGCAGGTGGCAGCCACGTGAGACAGATGGTGTTCCTGGTGTACACCGCAGGTGGCAGCCACGTGAGACAGATGGTGTTCCTGGTGTACACCGCAGGTGGCAGCCACGTGAGACAGATGGTGTTCCTGGTGTACACTGCAGGTGGCAGCCACGTGAGACAGATGGTGTTCCTGGTGTACACCGCAGGTGGCAGCCACGTGAGACAGATGGTGTTCCTGGTGTACACCGCAGGTGGCAGCCACGTGAGACAGATGGTGTTCCTGGTGTAAACTGCAGGTGGCAGCCACGTGAGACAGATGGTGCTCCTGGTGTACACCGCAGGTGGCAGCCACGTGAGACAGATGATGCTCCTGGTGTACACCGCAGGTGGCAGCCACGTGAGACAGATGGTGTTCCTGGTGTACACTGCAGGTGGCAGCCACGTGAGACAGATGGTGTTCCTGGTGTACACCGCAGGTGGCAGCCACGTGAGACAGATGATGCTCCTGGTGTACACCGCAGGTGGCAGCCACGTGAGACAGATGGTGTTCCTGGTGTACACTGCAGGTGGCAGCCACGTGAGACAGATGGTGTTCCTGGTGTAAACTGCAGGTGGCAGCCACGTGAGACAGATGGTGCTCCTGGTGTACACCGCAGGTGGCAGCCACGTGAGACAGATGATGCTCCTGGTGTACACCGCAGGTGGCAGCCACGTGAGACAGATGGTGTTCCTGGTGTACACTGCAGGTGGCAGCCACGTGAGACAGATGGTGTTCCTGGCGTACACTGCCACGTGAGACAGATGGTGTTCCTGGAATATATTGCAGATGGCTTCATCAGTAGTGTGAGCCATAGCACTTAAGAACTAAGTATGTCGGGGACTCACACAAGACATTAATTATTCTCTTCATTAAGATTATTATCTCAGCTTACAACCTAACCTATTACTTCCACTAATGTGTTGTTAGCCATCCTTCTTCCTCTCTTCCCATCAACACACAAGACGCACTCAAGATGTGGCACACGCACACGCAGTCGGGGCCACACGAGTGTACACAAGACACACTCAAGATGTGGCACATATACACACACAGTCTGGGCCACACGAGTGTACACAAGACACACTCAAGATGTGGCACACGCACACGCAGTCGGGGCCACACAAGTGTACACAAGACACACTCAACATGTGGCACATATACACACACAGTCGGGGCCACAGGAGTGTACACAAGACACACTCAACATGTGGCACATATACACACACAGTCGGGGCCACACGAGTGTACACAAGACACACTCAACATGTGGCACATATACACACACAGTCGGGGCCACACAAGTGTACACAAGACACACTCAACATGTGGCACATATACACACACAGTCGGGGCCACACGAGTGTACACAAGACACACTCAACATGTGGCACATATACACACACAGTCGGGGCCACACGGGTGTACTACACCCTCTGTTGTACTGTATCGTCAACACAAATACTTGCTAACATGACACAATGTAGGTCACACAGGCGAGTCAGTCGAGATAAGACGTGTTTACTGAGACGAGAGAGAGAGAGAGAGAGAGAGAGAGAGAGAGAGAGAGAGAGAGAGAGAGAGAGAGAGAGAGAGAGAGAGAGAGAGAGAGAGAGAGAGAGAGAGAGAGAGAGAGATGTGGAAGGTGAAGGACGTGTGTCAGAGAACACCTGGAACGTGGTGAACATGAAGGAGTTCCGGATATATGGTCGACCATCTAGTGATGACATGATATATGGTCGACCATCTAGTGATGACATGATATATGGTCGACCATCTGGTGATGACATGATATATGGTCGACCATCTGGTGATGACATGATATATGGTCGACCATCTAGTGATGACATGATATATGGTCGACCATCTGGTGATGACATGATATATGGTCGACCATCTGGTGATGACATGATATATGGTCGACCATCTGGTGATGACATGATATATGGTCGACCATGAGGTGATGACATGATATATGGTCGACCATCTGGTGATGACATGATATATGGTCGACCATCTGGTGATGACATGATATATGGTCGACCATCTAGTGATGACATGATATATGGTCGACCATCTGGTGATGACATGATATATGGTCGACCATGAGGTGATGACATGATATATGGTCGACCATGAGGTGATGACATGATATATGGTCGACCATCTGGTGATGTCATGATATATGGTCGACCATCTGGTGATGACATGATATATGGTCGACCATCTGGTGATGACATGATATATGGTCGACCATGAGGTGATGACATGATATATGGTCGACCATGAGGTGATGACATGATATATGGTCGACCATCTGGTGATGACATGATATATGGTCGACCATCTGGTGATGACATGATATATGGTCGACCATCTGGTGATGACATGATATATGGTCGACCATGAGGTGATGACATGATATATGGTCGACCATGAGGTGATGACATGATATATGGTCGACCATCTGGTGATGACATGATATATGGTCGACCATGAGGTGATGACATGATATATGGTCGACCATCTGGTGATGTCATGATATATGGTCGACCATCTGGTGATGACATGATATATGGTCGACCATGTGGTGATGTCATGATATATGGTCGACCATCTGGTGATGACATGATATATGGTCGACCATGAGGTGATGACATGATATATGGTCGACCATCTGGTGATGACATGATATATGGTCGACCATCTGGTGATGACATGATATATGGTCGACCATCTGGTGATGACATGATATATGGTCGACCATGAGGTGATGACATGATATATGGTCGACCATCTGGTGATGACATGATATATGGTCGACCATGAGGTGATGACATGATATATGGTCGACCATGAGGTGATGACATGATATATGGTCGACCATCTGGTGATGACATGATATATGGTCGACCATCTGGTGATGACATGATATATGGTCGACCATGAGGTGATGACATGATATATGGTCGACCATCTGGTGATGACATGATATATGGTCGACCATGAGGTGATGACATGATATATGGTCGACCATCTGGTGATGTCATGATATATGGTCGACCATCTGGTGATGACATGATATATGGTCGACCATCTGGTGATGACATGATATATGGTCGACCATCTGGTGATGACATGATATATGGTCGACCATCTGGTGATGACATGATATATGGTCGACCATGAGGTGATGACATGATATATGGTCGACCATCTGGTGATGACATGATATATGGTCGACCATCTGGTGATGACATGATATATGGTCGACCATGAGGTGATGACATGATATATGGTCGACCATCTGGTGATGACATGATATATGGTCGACCATCTGGTGATGACATGATATATGGTCGACCATCTGGTGATGACATGATATATGGTCGACCATGAGGTGATGACATGATATATGGTCGACCATCTGGTGATGACATGATATATGGTCGACCATGAGGTGATGACATGATATATGGTCGACCATCTGGTGATGACATGATATATGGTCGACCATCTGGTGATGACATGATATATGGTCGACCATCTGGTGATGACATGATATATGGTCGACCATGAGGTGATGACATGATATATGGTCGACCATCTGGTGATGACATGATATATGGTCGACCATGAGGTGATGACATGATATATGGTCGACCATCTGGTGATGACATGATATATGGTCGACCATCTGGTGATGACATGATATATGGTCGACCATCTGGTGATGACATGATATATGGTCGACCATCTGGTGATGACATGATATATGGTCGACCATGAGGTGATGACATGATATATGGTCGACCATCTGGTGATGACATGATATATGGTCGACCATGAGGTGATGACATGATATATGGTCGACCATCTGGTGATGACATGATATATGGTCGACCATCTGGTGATGACATGATATATGGTCGACCATGAGGTGATGACATGATATATGGTCGACCATCTGGTGATGACATGATATATGGTCGACCATCTGGTGATGACATGATATATGGTCGACCATGAGGTGATGACATGATATATGGTCGACCATCTGGTGATGATATATTGTCGACCATCAGGTGATGACATAATATATGGTCGACCATCTGGTGATGACATGATATATGGTCGACCATGAGGTGATGACATGATATATGGTCGACCATCTGGTGATGATATATGGTCGACCATCAGGTGATGACATAATATATGGTCGACCATCTGGTGATGACATGATATATGGTCGACCATCAGGTGATGACATAATATATGGTCGACCATGAGGTGATGACATGATATATGGTCGACCATCTGGTGATGTCATGATATATGGTCGACCATGAGGTGATGACATGATATATGGTCGACCATCTGGTGATGACATGATATATGGTCGACCATGAGGTGATGACATGATATATGGTCGACCATCTGGTGATGACATGATATATGGTCGACCATCTGGTGATGACATGATATATGGTCGACCATCTGGTGATGACATGATATATGGTCGACCATCTGGTGATGACATGATATATGGTCGACCATCTGGTGATGACATGATATATGGTCGACCATCTGGTGATGACATGATATATGGTCGACCATCTGGTGATGGAAGGTCGAATGTCTGAGTGGTGGGAGACAATGGTCGATTATCTGGGTAGTTTTAATGTGAGGTCACTGGCGGTGTACTGCCAGGGTCAGTGCTGGAACCATTGAGGTCACTGGCGGTGTACTGCCAGGGTCAGTCCTGGAGCCATTGAGGTCACTGGCGGTGTACTGCCAGGGTCAGTCCTGGAGCCATTGAGGTCACTGGCGGTGTACTGCCAGGGTCAGTCCTGGAACCATTGAGGTCACTGGTGGTGTACTGCCAGGGTCAGTCCTGGAGCCATTGAGGTCACTGGCGGTGTACTCCCAGGGTCAGTCCTGGAGCCATTGAGGTCACTGGCGGTGTACTGCCAGGGTCAGTCCTGGAGCCATTGAGGTCACTGGTGGTGTACTGCCAGGGTCAGTCCTGGAACCATTGAGGTCACTGGCGGTGTACTGCCAGGGTCAGTGCTGGAACCATTGAGGTCACTGGCGGTGTACTGCCAGGGTCAGTGCTGGAACCATTGAGGTCACTGGCGGTGTACTGCCAGGGTCAGTGCTGGAACCATTGAGGTCACTGGTGGTGTACTGCCAGGGTCAGTCCTGGAACCATTGAGGTCACTGGCGGTGTACTGCCAGGGTCAGTGATGGAACCATTGAGGTCACTGGTGGTGTACTGCCAGGGTCAGTCCTGGAACCATTGAGGTCACTGGCGGTGTACTGCCAGGGTCAGTCCTGGAACCATTGAGGTCACTGGCGGTGTACTGCCAGGGTCAGTGCTGGAACCATTGAGGTCACTGGTGGTGTACTGCCAGGGTCAGTCCTGGAACCATTGAGGTCACTGGTGGTGTACTGCCAGGGTCAGTGCTGGAACCATTGAGGTCACTGGTGGTGTACTGCCAGGGTCAGTCCTGGAACCATTGAGGTCACTAGCGGTGTACTGCCAGGGTCAGTCCTGGAACCATTGAGGTCACTGGCGGTGTACTGCCAGGGTCAGTGCTGGAACCATTGAGGTCACTGGTGGTGTACTGCCAGGGTCAGTCCTGGAACCATTGAGGTCACTGGCGGTGTACTGCCAGGGTCAGTGCTGGAACCATTGAGGTCACTGGCGGTGTACTGCCAGGGTCAGTGCTGGAACCATTGAGGTCACTGGTGGTGTACTGCCAGGGTCAGTCCTGGAACCATTGAGGTCACTGGCGGTGTACTGCCAGGGTCAGTCCTGGAACCATTGAGGTCACTGGCGGTGTACTGCCAGGGTCAGTGCTGGAACCATTGAGGTCACTGGTGGTGTACTGCCAGGGTCAGTGCTGGAACCATTGAGGTCACTGGCGGTGTACTGCCAGGGTCAGTGCTGGAACCATTGAGGTCACTGGTGGTGTACTGCCAGGGTCAGTGCTGGAACCATTGAGGTCACTGGTGGTGTACTGCCAGGGTCAGTGCTGGAACCATTGAGGTCACTGGCGGTGTACTGCCAGGGTCAGTGCTGGAACCATTGAGGTCACTGGCGGTGTACTGCCAGGGTCAGTCCTGGAACCATTGTTCTTGAAGTTTGAGGTTAGGTTACCTGAAGGATTGGCCATCAGCCAGAATATATTGGCGGGTGAAGCAGAGGAAGGAAGCAGTGAAGAAGGTCGGCTGAACTTAAGGTCAGCTCAAGGTCATAGGTCAAGGTCACAGGTCAAGGTCACAGTTCGTGTCATACCTGGTTGGTTACATTCATCCCCACTATAGACACAGTGAGTCAGATATGACGTGATCGAAACATGATCTGGCAGGTGACAAGTTGTATATGTGTGTGTGTGTGTGTGTGTGTGTGTGTGTGTGTGTGTGTGTGTGTGTGTGTGTGTGTGTGTGTGTGTGTGTGTGTGTGTGTGTGTGTGTGTGTGTGTGTGTGTGTGTGTGTGTGTGTGTGTGAGGAAGATCTGGGAGATTGCAGTATATACTTGTCCTGTGGTCACAACACAACCATATGTTGATCATAATCAGTTATGGTCACAACACAACCATATATGTTGATCATAATCAGTTATGGTCACAACACAACCATATATGTTGATCATAATCAGTTATGGTCACAACACAACCATATATGTTGATCATAATCAGTTATGGTCACAACACAACCATATATGTTGATCATAATCAGTTATGGTCACAACACAACCATATATGTTGATCATAATCAGTTATGGTCACAACACAACCATATATGTTGATCATAATCAGTTATGGTCACAACACAACCATATATGTTGATCATAATCAGTTATGGTCACAACACAACCATATATGTTGATCATAATCAGTTATGGTCACAACACAACCATATATGTTGATCATAATCAGTTATGGTCACAACACAACCATATATGTTGATCATAATCAGTTATGGTCACAACACAACCATATATGTTGATCATAATCAGTTATGGTCACAACACAACCATATATGTTGATCATAATCAGTTATGGTCACAACACAACCATATATGTTGATCATAATCAGTTATGGTCACAACACAACCATATATGTTGATCATAATCAGTTATGGTCACAACACAACCATATATGTTGATCATAATCAGTTATGGTCACAACACAACCATATATGTTGATCATAATCAGTTATGGTCACAACACAACCATATATGTTGATCATAATCAGTTATGGTCACAACACAACCATATATGTTGATCATAATCAGTTATGGTCACAACACAACCACATATGTTGATCATAATCAGTTATGGTCACAACACAACCACATATCTTGATCATAATCAGTTATAACTTAACTAAGATGTACGAACATCATGGCATCAAAATCATATGATCACAATCATATCAACACGAACAAATTCATAAGAAGAAAAAGTAACATGATTGATTATACAGGTTCACCTGCTGACCAGGTACCTAGTGGTTCACCTGCTGACCAGGTACCTAGTAGTTCACCTGCTGACCAGGTACCTATTGGTTCACCTGCTGACCAGGTACCTAGTGGTTCACCTGCTGACCAGGTACCTAGTAGTTCACCTGCTGACCAGGTACCTATTGGTTCACCTGCTGACCAGGTACCTAGTAGTTCACCTGCTGACCAGGTACCTATTGGTTCACCTGCTGACCAGGTACCTAGTGGTTCACCTGCTGACCAGGTACCTAGTAGTTCACCTGCTGACCAGGTACCTAGTGGTTCACCTGCTGACCAGGTACCTAGTAGTTCACCTGCTGACCAGGTACCTATTGGTTCACCTGCTGACCAGGTACCTAGTGGTTCACCTGCTGACCAGGTACCTAGTAGTTCACCTGCTGACCAGGTACCTATTGGTTCACCTGCTGACCAGGTACCTATTGGTTTTCCTGCTGACCAGGTACCTATTGGTTCTCCTGCTGACCAGGTACCTAGTAACTCACATGCTGACCAGGTACCTGGTGGTTCACCCGCTGACCAGGTACCTAGTAGTTAACCTGGTGATTCTGAACCTAGTAGTTCACCTGCTGACCAGGTACCTAGGGGTTCACCTGCTGACCAGGTACCTAGTAGTCCACCTGCTGACCAGGTACCTGGTGGTTCACCCGCTGACCAGGTACCTAGTAGTCCACCTGCTGACCAGGTACCTAGGGGTTCACCTGCTGACCAGGTACCTAGTACTTCACCTGCTGACCAGGTACCTTGTGGTTCACCTGCTGACCAGGTACCTAGTAGTCCACCTGCTGACCAGGTACCTGGTGGTTCACCCGCTGACCAGGTACCTAGTAGTTGACCTGGTGATTCTGAACCTAGTAGTTCACCTGCTGACCAGGTACCTAGGGGTTCACCTGCTGACCAGGTACCTAGTAGTTCACCTGCTGACCAGGTAAGTACCAGGGTTGGATGGTCTGTGTAGTATCCTGAGCTTCAGGTACCAGGTTAACCTGTCATCTCTTTATCGTGTACAGAACCTGGACATTATAACCAACGTAACTCATATTGTCCTTCTCTTTATGATAACTGTTTATTTATATACATTTATCATAATCCAGTTCTGCCATCATGCATTTCTTAATCAAGATATATATTGTGAGTGTCTGAACCATTTCTCGTATTCCCAAGTTATGTTTCTCTCTTCTAATAATAATCAGATGATAATTGAATTATTGAACGACCGACATCAATAATGCATGTTGTAGTGTTGTGATCAGCAACTATATTGTAGACTTGATGACGTCATGATCACACTCACTGATAGATGGTTAATATAATGGTAGCATTATGATCACCTGGTCTTGCTCAGTGCATCATGAGTCGCACCTCGTCTGATTCCTGGCGCTAACTCACTGACGCTGGAAACAGCGATCAAGTATAATATATATATATATATATATATATATATATATATATATATATATATATATATATATATATATATATATATATATATATATATATATATATACATATACAAACATGTACATAATTCATACTGTTTGCCTTTATTCATTCCCGTCGCCACCCTGCCACACATGAAACAACAACCCCCTCCCCCTCACTTGCGCGAGGTAGCACTAAGAAAAGACAACAAAGACCACATTCGTTCACATTCTGTCTCTAGCTGGCATGTATAATGCACCGAAACCACAGCTCCCTTTCCAAATCCAGGCCCCACAAAACTTTCCACGGTTTACCCCAGACGCTTCACATGCCCTGGCTCAATCCATTGACAGCACGTCAACCCCGGTATACCACATCGTTCCAATTCACTCTATTCCTTGCACTCCTTTCATCCTCCTGCATTTTCAGGCTCCGATCACTCAAAATCTTTTTCACCCCATCTTTCCACCTTCAATTTGGTCTCCCACTTCTCCTCGTTCCCTCCACCTCTGACACATATAACCTCTTGGTCAATCTTTCCACACTCATTCTCTCCATGTGACCAAACAATTTCAAAACACCCTCTTCTGCTCTCTCAACCACACTCTTTTTATTGCCACACATCTCTCTTACCCAATTATTACTTACTCGATCAAACCACCTCACACCACATATTGTCCTCAAATATCTCATTTCCAGCACATCCACCCTCCTGCGCACAACTCTATCCATAACCCACGCCTCGCAACCATATAACATTGTTGGAACCACTATTCCTTCAAACATACCCATTTTTGCTTCCCGAGATAATGTTCTCGACTTCCACACATTCTTCAACTCTCCCAGAACTTTCGCCGCCTCCCCTACCCTATGATTCACTTCCGCTTCCATGGTTCCATCCGCTGCCAAATCCACTCCCAGATATCTAAAACACTTCACTTCCTCCTGTTATTCTCCATTCAAACTTACCTCCCAGTTGACTTGACCCTCAACCCTACTGAATCTAATAACCTTGCTCTTATTCACATTTACTCTCAGCTTTCTTCTTTCACACACTTTACCAAACTCAGTCACCAGCTTCTGCAGTTTCTCACATGAATCAGCCACCAGCGCTGTATCATCAGCGAACAACAACTGACTCACTTCCCAAGCTCTTTCATCCCCAACTGACTGCATACTTGCCCCTCTTTCCAAAACTCTTGCATTCACCTCCCTAACAACCCCATCCATAAACAAATTAAACAACCATGGAGACATCACACACCCCTACCGCAAACCTATATTCACTGAGAACCAATCACTTTCCTCTCTTCCTAAGTGTACACATGCCTTACATCCTCGATAAAAACTTTTCACTGCTTCTAACAACTTGCCTCCCACACCATATATTCTTAGTACCTTCCACACAGCATCTCTATCAACTCAATCATATGCCTTCTCCAGATCCATAAATGCTACATACAAATCCATTTGCTTTTCTAAGTCTTTCTCACATACATTCTTCAAATGTATACATACATTCCTCACACACACACACACACACACACACACACATATATATATATATATATATATATATATATATATATATATATATATATATATATATATATATATATATATATATATATATATATATATATATATATATATATATATATATATATATATATATATATATATATATATATATATATATATATATATATATATATATATATATATATATATATATATATATATATATATATATATTATATATATATATATATATATATATATATATATATATATATATATATATATATATATATATATATATATATATATATATATATATGTATATATATATATATATATATATATATATATATATATATATATATATATAATATATATATATATATATATACATATATATATATATATATATATATATATATATATATATATATATATATATATATATATATATATATATATATATATATATCGCTACCTCGCAAACGCGGGAGACAGCGACAAAGTATAATAAAAAAAAAAAAAATATATATATATATATATATATATATATATATATATATATATATATATATATATATATATATCGCTACCTCGCAAACGCGGGAGACAGCGACAAAGTATAATAAAAAAAAAAAAATATATATATATATATATATATATATATATATATATATATATATATATATATATCGCTACCTCGCAAACGCGGGAGACAGCGACAAAGTATAATAAAAAAAAAAAAAAAAATATATATATATATATATATATATATATATATATATATATATATATATATATATATATCTTTCTTTTTTCTTTTAAACTACTCGCCATTTCCCGCGTTAGCGAGGTAGCGTTAAGAACAGAGGACTGGGCCTTTGTGGAATATCCTCACCTCCCCCCCCCCCCCCTTTGTTCCTTCTTTTGGAAAATTAAAAAAAACGAGAGGGGAGGATTTCCAATCCCCCCCCCCGCTCCCTCCCCTTTTAGTCGCCTTCTACGACATGCAGGGAATACGTGGGAAGTATTCTTAATCCCCTATCCCCAGGGATATATATATCTATATTTATTTATTTATTTTGCTTTGTCGCTGTCTCCCGCGTTAGCGAGGTAGCGCAAGGAAACAGATGAAAGAATGGCCCAACCCACCCAAATACACATGTATACACATACACGTCCACACACGCAAATATCCATACCTATACATCTCGATGTACACATATATATACACACACAGACATATACATATATACACATGTACATAATTCATACTGTCTCCCTTTATCTATTCCCATCGCCACCCCACCACACATGGAATAACAACCCCCTCCCCCCTCATGTGTGCAAGGTAGCGCTAGGAAAAGACAACAAAGGCCCCATTCGTTCACACTGTCTCTAGCTGTCATGTAAAAATGCACCGAAATCACAGCTCCCTTTCCACATCCAGGCCCCACAGAACTTACATGTTTTACCTCAGACGCTTCACATGCCCTGGTTCAATCCATTGACAGCACTTCGACCCCGGTATACCACATAGTTCCAATTCACTCTATTCCTTGCATGCTTTCACCCTCCTGCATGTTCAGGCCCCGATCACTCAAAATCTTTTTCACTCCATCTTTCCACCTCCAATTTGGTCTCCCACTTCTCCTTGTTCCCTCCACCTCTGACACATATATCCTCTTGGTCAATCTTTCCTCACTCATTCCCTCCATGTGACCAAACCAAAAGCAAAAAATGGGTATGTTTGAAGGAATAGTGGTTCCAACAATGTTGTAAGGTTGCGAGGCGTGGGTTATGGATAGAGCTGTGCGCAGTAGGGTGGATGTGCTGGAAATGAGATGTTTGAGGACAATATGTGGTGTGAGGTGGTTTGATCGAGTAAGTAATGTAAGGGTAAGAGAGATGTGTGGAAATAAAAACAGTGTGGTTGAGAGAGCAGAAGAGGGTGTTTTGATATATATATATATATATATATATATATATATATATATATATATATATATATATATATATATATATATATATATATATATATATATATATATATATATATATATATAAATATATTATTATTATTATTATTTTGCTTTGTCGCTGTCTTCCGCGTTTGCGAGGTAGCGCGAGGAAACAGACGAAAGAAATGGCCCAACCCACCCCCATGCACATGTATATACACACACGTCCACACACGCAAATATACATACCTATACATCTCAATGTACACATATATATACACACACAGACACATACATATATACCCATGCACACAATTCACACTGTCTGCCTTTATTCATTCCCATCGCCACCCCACCACACATGGAATACCATCCCCCTCCCCCCTCATGTGTGCGGGGAAGGGCTAGGAAAGGACAACAAAGGCCTCATTCGTTCACAGTCAGTCTCTAGCTGTCATGCAATAATGCCCGAAACCACAGCTCCCTTTCCACATCCAGGCCCTACACAGCTTTCCATGGTTTACCCCAGACGCTTCACATGCCCTGATTCAATCCACTGACAGCACGTCAACTCCGGTATACCACATCGATCCAATTCACTCTATTCCTTGCCCGCCTTTCACCCTCCTGCATGTTCAGGCCCCGATCACTCAAAATCTTTTTCACTCCATCTTTCCACTTCCAATTTGGTCTCCCACTTCTCCTCGTTCCCTCCACCTCCGACACATATATCCTCTTGGTCAATCTTTCCTCACTCATTCTCTTCATGTGCCCGAACCATTTCAAAACACCCTCTTCTGCTCTCTCAACCACGTTCTTTTTATTTCCACACATCTCTCTTACCCTTACATTACTTACTCGATCAAACCACCTCACACCACACATTGTCCTCAAATATCTCATTTCCAGCACATCCACCTTCCTGCGCAGAACTCTATCCATAGCCCACGCCTCGCAACCATACAACAATGTTGGAACCACTATTCCTTCAAACATACCCATTTTTGCTTTCCGAGATAATGTTCTCGACTTCCACACATTCTTCAAGGCTCCCAGGATTTTCGCCCCCTCCCCCACCCTATGATTCACTTCCGCTTCCATGGTTCCATCCGTTGCCAGATCCACTCCCAGATATCTAAAACACTTTACTTCCTCCAGTTTTTCTCCATTCAAACTTACCTCCCGATTGACTTGACCCTCAACCCTACTGTACCTAATAACCTTGCTCTTATTCACATTTACTCTTAACTTTCTTCTTTCACACACTTTACCAAACTCAGTCACCAGCTTCTGCAGTTTCTCACATGAATCAGCCACCAGCGCTCTATCATCAGCGAACAGCAACTGACTCACTTCCCAAGCTCTCTAATCCACAACAGACTTCATTCATTCATTGACGTTTGTGTAGATAAATTATACATTTCCCTTTTCCATAGCCAGAGGTTGAACCATAATGTGACATTCATTTTTTCAATTTCATTTCATAATAGAAGTTCCAGTTTTCTAAATCATTTCTTATAATTTTCACATGTATATATATATGTGTGTGTGTATATGTGTGTATGTGTGTATATATGTGTATATGTGTGTGTATGTATATATATATATATATATATATATATATATATATATATATATATATATATATATATATATATATATATATATATATCATCCCTGAGGATAGGGGTGAAAGAATACTTCCTACTCATTCCTCACGTGTCGTAGAAGGCGACTAGAGGGGACGGGAGCGGGGAGCCAGAAATCCTCCCCTCCTTGTATTTTTAACTTTCTAAAAAATAGGAAACAGAAGAAGGAGTCACGCGGGGAGTGCTCATCCTCCTCGTAGACTCAGGTTGGGGTGTCTAAATGTGTGCGGATGTAACCAAGGTGTGAGGAGAGATAGGTAGTATGTTTGAGGAAAGGAACCTGGATGTTTTGGCTCTGAGTGAAACGAAGCTCAAGGGTAAAGGGGAAGAGTGGTTTGGGAATGTCTTGGGAGTAAAGTCAGGGGTTAGTGAGAGGACAAGAGCAAGGGAAGGAGTAGCAG
This sequence comes from Panulirus ornatus, assembly GCF_036320965.1. NCBI lineage: Eukaryota > Metazoa > Arthropoda > Malacostraca > Decapoda > Palinuridae > Panulirus > Panulirus ornatus. The sequence continues at coordinate 25,924,080 of NC_092228.1, forward strand.
TGCTCCTGAAACAGGAGTTGTGGGAGTATGTGATAGAATGTAAGTAAGTAAATTCTCGATTAATATGGGTAAAACTGAAAGTTGATGGAGAGAGATGGGTGATTATTGGTGCATATGCACCTGGACATGAGAAGAAAGATCATGAGAGGCAAGTGTTTTGGGAGCAGCTGAATGAGTGTGTTAGTGGTTTTGATGCACGCGACCGGGTTATAGTGATGGGTGATTTGAATGCAAAGGTGAGTAATGTGGCAGTTGAGGGAATAATTGGTGTACATGGGGTGTTCAGTGTTGTAAATGGAAATGGTGAAGAGCTTGTAGATTTATGTGCTGAAAAAGGACTTGTGATTGGGAATACCTGGCTTAAAAAGCGAGATATACATAAGTATACGTATGTGAGTAGGAGAGATGGCCAGAGAGCGTTATTGGATTACGTGTTAATTGACAGGTGCGCGAAAGAGAGACTTTTGGATGTAAATGTGCTGAGAGGTGCAACTGGAGGGATGTCTGATCATTATCTTGTGGAGGCTAAGGTGAAGATTTGTATGGGTTTTCAGAAAAGAAGAGTGAATGTTGGGGTGAAGAGGGTGGTGAGAGTAAGTGAGCTTGGGAAGGAGACTTGTGTGAGGAAGTACCAGGAGAGACTGAGTACAGAATGGAAAAAGGTGAGAACAATGGAAGTAAGGGGAGTGGGGGAGGAATGGGATGTATTTAGGGAATCAGTGATGGATTGCGCAAAAGATGCTTGTGGCATGAGAAGCGTGGGAGGTGGGTTGATTAGAAAGAGTAGTGAGTGGTGGGATGAAGAAGTAAGATTATTAGTGAAAGTGAAGAGAGGCATTTGGACGATTTTTGCAGGGAAAAAATGCAATTGAGTGGGAGATGTATAAAAGAAAGAGACAGGAGGTCAAGAGAAAGGTGCAAGAGGTGAAAAAGAGGGCAAATGAGAGCTGGGGTGAGAGAGTATCATAAGACTTTAGGGAGAATAAAAAGATGTTCTGGAAGGAGGTAAATAAAGTGCGTAAGACAAGGGAGCAAATGGGAACTTCAGTGAAGGGCGCTAATGGGGAGGTGATAACAAGTAGTGGTGATGTGAGAAGGAGATGGAGTGAGTATTTTGAAGGTTTCTTGAATGTGTTTGATGATAGAGTGGCAGATATAGGGTGTATTGGTCGAGGTGGTGTGCAAAGTGAGAGGGTTGGGGAAAATGATTTTGTAAACAGAGAAGTGGTAGTAAAAGCTTTGCGGAAGATGAGAGCCGGCAAGGCAGCAGGTTTGGATGGTATTGCAGTGGAATTTATTAAAAAAGGGGGTGACTGTATTGTTGACTGGTTGGTAAGGTTATTCAATGTATGTATGACTCATGGTGAGATGCCTGAGGATTGGCGGAATGCTTGCATAGTGCCATTGTACAAAGGCAAAGGGGATAAGAGTGAGTGCTCAAATTACAGAGGTATAAGTTTGTTGAGTATTCCTGGTAAATTATATGGGAGGGTATTGATTGAGAGGGTGAAGGCATGTACAGAGCATCAGATTGGGGAAGAGCAGTGTGGTTTCAGAAGTAGTAGAGGATGTGTGGATCAGGTGTTTGCTTTGAAGAATGTATGTGAGAAATACTTAAAAAGCAAATGGATTTGTATGTAGCATTTATGGATCTGGAGAAGGCATATGATAGAGTTGATAGAGATGCTATGTGGAAGGTATTAAGAATATATGGTGTGGGTGGCAAGTTGTCAAAAGCAGTGAAAAGTTTTTATCGAGGATGTAAGGCATGTGTACGTGTAGGAAGAGAGGAAAGTGATTGGTTCTCACTAAATGTAGGTTTGCGGCAGGGGTGTGTGATGTCTCCATGGTTGTTTAATTTGTTTATGGATGGGTTTGTTAGGGAGGTGAATGCAAGAGTTTTGGAAAGAGGGGCAAGAATATATATATATATATATATATATATATATATATATATATATATAGATATATATATATATATATATATATATATATATATATATATATATATATATATATATATATATATATATATATATATTTTCTTTCTTTCTTTCAAACTATTTGCCATTTCCCGCGTTAGCGAGGTAGCGTTAAGAACAGAGAACTGGGCCTTTGAGGGAATATCCTCACCTGGCCCCCTTCTCTGTTCCTTCTTTTGGAAAATTAAAAAAAAATAATGAGAGGGGAGGATTTCCAGCCCCCCGCTCCCTCCCCTTTTAGTCGCCTTCTACGACACGCAGGGAATACGTGGGAAGTATTCTTTCTCCCCCATCCTCAGGGATAATATATATATATATATATATATATATATATATATATATATATATATATATATATATATATTCCTATGAGTCCACGGGGAAAATGAAACACGAGAAGTTCCCAAGTGCACTTTCGTGTAATAATCACATCATCAGGGGTGACACAAGAAAGAAATATAACAGTCAGTTGATATACATCGAAAAGACGAAGCTAGGGCGCCATTTGGTAAACATGTGATTGTCCAAAAGGTTTTGAAACACGATAAGTTCCCAAGTGCACTTTCGTGTAATAATCACATCATCAGGGGAGACACAAGAGAGAAATATAACCGTCAGTTGATATACAACGAAGAGACGTAACTAGGACGCCATTTGGTAAACATGCGATTGTCCAAGACAGACAACGAGCGTATCATAAACGTATTATGTGGACAAGAAGTTGAATTGTTTACAGATATTATCAACAATAAAGGTATCTAACTTGTATAGACCTTCAGTGATATCAAGATTATAATTCTTTGTGTATTTAATAATAGAAGATTCAATGATATTTCTCTTGGTAATAGCGTTAGAGTTAATAACTGAGATGGCATTACTCCAGTCAATACAATAATCATAGTTTTAAGGTGATTAAACAAGGTATTTGATTCTTGTCGTGTTCTTATACTATACCTATGTTGCTTAAGTCTAACAGAAAGATCCTTACCAGTCTGACCAACATAAAACTTATCACAATTTCTACATGGCACTTTATAGATGCACTCAGGAGAATTTTCTGGTGAGATTCTGATTAAGATATTCTTTATAGCATTATTGTTGCTGAAGACAACATTTACATTAAAGGATTTAAGCAACATGGGAAGTAAAGTGAAATTATTATTAAAAGGGAGAACTAAAAGATTCTTGGTGTCAATGGGAGGTTTGGGTTCAACTCTATAAAATGATTTCTTTGCTAACTTAAGGGATTTATCAATGAAAGATCTAGGGCACTTTAACTTAGATCTGTACTCATATACCACATGGGTACTCATATACCACATGGGTACTCATATATCACATGGGTACTTATATACCACATGGGTACTCATATACTACATGGGTACTCATATACCACATGGGTACTCATATACCGCATGGTACTCATATACCACATGGGTAATCATATACCACATGGGTACTCATATACCACATGGGTACTCTTATACCACATGGGTACTCATATACCACATGGGTACTCATATGCCACATTGGTACTCATATACCACATGGGTACTCATATACCACATGGGTACTCATATACCACATGGGTACTCATATGCCACATGGGTACTCATATACCACATAGGTGCTCATATACCACATGGGTACTCATATACCACATGGGTACTCATATGCCACATGGGTACTCATATACCACATGGGTACTCATATACCACATGGGTACTCATATACCACATGGGTACTCATATGCCACATGGGTACTCATATACCACATAGGTACTTATATACCACATGGGTACTCATATACCACATGGGTACTCATATACCACATGGGTACTCATATACCATATTGGTACTCATATACCACATGGGTACTCATATACCACATTGGTACTCATATACCACATGGGTACTCATATACCACATGGGTACTCATATACCACATGGGTACTCATATACCACATGGGTACTCATATACCACATGGGTACTCATATACCACATGGGTACTCATATACCACATGGGTACTCATATACCACATGGGTACTCATATACAACATGGGTACTCATATACCACATGGGTACTCATATACCACATGGGTACTCATATACCACATGGGTACTCATATACCACATGGGTACTCATATACCACATGGGTACTCATATACCACATGGGTACTCATATACCACATGGGTACTCATATACCACATGGGTACTCATATACCAACATGGGTACTCATATACCACATGGGTACTCATATACCACATGGGTACTCATATACCACATGGTACTCATATACCACATGGGTACTCATATACCACATGGGTACTCATATACCACATGGGTACTCATATACCACATGGGTACTCATATACCATATTGGTACTCATATACCACATGGGTACTCATATACCACATGGGTACTCATATACCACATGGGTACTCATATACCACATGGGTACTCATATACCACATGGGTACTCATGTACCACATGGGTACTCATATACCACATGGGTACTCATATACAACATGGGTACTCATATACCACATGGGCACTCATATACCACATGGGTACTCATATACCACATGAGTACTCATACCACATGGGTACTCATATACCACATGGGTACTCATATACCACATGGGTACTCATGTACCACATGGGTACTCATATACCACATGGGTACTCATATACCACATGGGTACTCATATACCACATGGGTACTCATATACCACATGGGTACTCATATACAACATGGGTACTCATATACCACATGGGTACTCATATACCACATGGGTACTCATATACCACATGGGTACTCATATACCACATGGGTACTCATATACCACATGGGTATGATTCCAGCTTCCAGAGCGGCCTGCCATATTGTTGTTCCAGACGAGCGACCATGTTACTGTTGTCGTGCATCATCATCACTGATCTGATGGCTTGGTCTACCTCGGTCGTCTGGCAGTTTCTGGCCACAATATCCCGCACGACCTTACCACAGACCTGACCACCACCATACTGACCCAGTATGATGCTTCTGGTCTCCTGGTGTCTGGCTCACCATGATGGTTCTGGTCTCCTGGTGTCTGGCCCACCATGATGGTTCTGGTCTCCTGCTGTCTGGCCCACCATGATGGTTCTGGTCTCCTGCTCTCTGGCCCACCATGATGGTTCTGGTCTCCTGCTGTCTGGCCCACCATGAGGGTTCTGGTCTCCTGCTGTCTGGCCCACCATGATGGTTCTGGTCTCCTGCTGTCTGGCCCACCATGATGGTTCTGGTCTCCTGCTGTCTGGCCCACCATGATGGTTCTGGTCTCCTGGTGTCTGGCTCACCATGATGGTTCTGGTCTCCTGGTGTCTGGCCCACCATGATGGTTCTGGTCTCCTGCTGTCTGGCCCACCATGATGGTTCTGGTCTCCTGGTGTCTGGCCCACCATGATGGTTCTGGTCTCCTGGTGTCTGGCTCACCATGATGGTTCTGGTCTCCTGCTGTCTGGCCCACCATGATGGTTCTGGTCTCCTGCTGTCTGGCCCACCATTATGGTTCTGGTCTCCTGCTGTCTGGCTCACCATGATGGTTCTGGTCTCCTGGTGTCTGGCTCACCATGATGGTTCTGGTCTCCTGCTGTCTGGCCCACCATGATGGTTCTGGTCTCCTGCTGTCTGGCCCACCATGATGGTTCTGGTCTCCTGGTGTCTGGCTCACCATGATGGTTCTGGTCTCCTGGTGTCTGGCCCACCATGATGGTTCTAGTCTTCTGCTGTCTGGCCCACCATGATGGTTCTGGTCTCCTGGTGTCTGGCCCACCATGATGGTTCTGGTCTCCTGGTGTCTGGCCCACCATGATGGTTCTGGTCTCCTGGTGTCTGGCCCACCATGATGGTTCTGGTCTCCTGGTGTCTGGCTCACCATGATGGTTCTGGTCTCCTGCTGTCTGGCCCACCATGATGGTTCTGGTCTCCTGGTGTCTGGCCCACCATGATGGTTCTGGTCTCCTGGTGTCTGGCCCACCATGATGGTTCTGGTCTCCTGGTGTCTGGCTCACCATGATGGTTCTGGTCTCCTGGTGTCTGGCCCACCATGATGGTTCTGGTCTCCTGGTGTCTGGCCCACCATGATGGTTCTGGTCTCCTGGTGTCTGGCCCACCATGATGGTTCTGGTCTCCTGGTGTCTGGCCCACCATGATGGTTCTGGTCTCCTGGTGTCTGGCCCACCATGATGGTTCTGGTCTCCTGGTGTCTGGCCCACCATGATGGTTCTGGTCTCCTGCTGTCTGGCCCACCATGATGGTTCTGGTCTCCTGGTGTCTGGCCCACCATGATGGTTCTGGTCTCCTGGTGTCTGGCCCACCATGATGGTTCTGGTCTCCTGGTGTCTGGCCCACCATGATGGTTCTGGTCTCCTGGTGTCTGGCCCACCATGATGGTTCTGGTCTCCTGGTGTCTGGCCCACCATGATGGTTCTGGTCTCCTGGTGTCTGGCCCACCATGATGGTTCTGGTCTCCTGGTGTCTGGCCCACCATGATGGTTCTGGTCTCCTGGTGTCTGGCTCACCATGATGGTTCTGGTCTCCTGGTGTCTGGCCCACCATGATGGTTCTGGTCTCCTGGTGTCTGGCCCACCATGATGGTTCTGGTCTCCTGGTGTCTGGCCCACCATGATGGTTCTGGTCTCCTGGTGTCTGACCCACCATGATGGTTCTGGTCTCCTGGTGTCTGACCCACCATGATGGTTCTGGTCTCCTGGTGTCTGGCCCACCATGATGGTTCTGGTCTCCTGGTGTCTGGCTCACCATGATGGTTCTGGTCTCCTGCTGTCTGGCTCACCATGATGGTTCTGGTCTCCTGGTGTCTGACCCACCATGATGGTTCTGGTCTCCTGGTGTCTGGCCCACCATGATGGTTCTGGTCTCCTGGTGTCTGGCTCACCATGATGGTTCTGGTCTCCTGGTGTCTGGCCCACCATGATGGTTCTGGTCTCCCTGTGTCTGGCCCACCATGATGGTTCTGGTCTCCTGGTGTCTGGCCCACCATGATGGTTCTGGTCTCCTGGTGTCTGGCCCACCATGATGGTTCTGGTCTCCTGCTGTCTGGCCCACCATGATGGTTCTGGTCTCCTGGTGTCTGGCTCACCATGATGGTTCTCGTCTCCTGCTGTCTGGCCCACCATGATGGTTCTGGTCTCCTGCTGTCTGACCCACCATGATGGTTCTGGTCTCCTGGTGTCTGGCCCACCAAGATGGTTCTGGTCTCCTGGTGTCTGGCCCACCATGATGGTTCTGGTCTCCTGCTGTCTGGCCCACCATGATGGTTCTGGTCTCCTGCTGTCTGGCCCACCATAATGGTTCTGGTCTCCTGGTGTCTGGCCCACCATGATGGTTCTGGTCTCCTGGTGTCTGGCCCACCATGATGGTTCTGGTCTCCTGCTGTCTGGCTCACCATGATGGTTCTGGTTTCCTGGTGTCTGGCCCACCATGATGGTTCTGGTCTCCTGCTGTCTGGCCCACCATGATGGTTCTGGTCTCCTGGTGTCTAGCCCACCATGATGGTTCTGGTCTCCTGGTGTCTGACCCACCATGATGGTTCTGGTCTCCTGGTGTCTGGCCCAACATGATGGTTCTGGTCTCCTGCTGTCTGGCCCACCATGATGGTTCTGGTCTCCTGGTGTCTGGCCCACCATGATGGTTCTGGTCTCCTGGTGTCTGGCCCACCATGATGGTTCTGGTCTCCTGGTGTCTGGCTCACCATGATGGTTCTGGTTTCCTGGTGTCTGGCCCACCATGATGGTTCTGGTCTACTGCTGTCTGGCCCACCATGATGGTTCTGGTCTCCTGGTGTCTGGCCCACCATGATGGTTCTGGTCTCCTGGTGTCTGACCCACCATGATGGTTCTGGTCTCCTGGTGTCTGGCCCACCATGATGGTTCTGGTCTCCTGGTGTCTGGCTCACCATGATGGTTCTGGTCTCCTGGTGTCTGGCTCACCATGATGGTTCTGGTCTCCTGCTGTCTGGCCCACCATGATGGTTCTGGTCTCCTGGTGTCTGGCCCACCATGATGGTTCTGGTCTCCTGGTGTCTGACCCACCATGATGGTTCTGGTCTCCTGGTGTCTGACCCACCATGATGGTTCTGGTCTCCTGCTGTCTGGCCCACCATGATGGTTCTGGTCTCCTGGTGTCTGGCTCACCATGATGGTTCTGGTCTCCTGGTGTCTGGCTCACCATGATGGTTCTGGTCTCCTGCTGTCTGGCCCACCATGATGGTTCTGGTCTCCTGCTGTCTGGCCCACCATGATGGTTCTGGTCTACTGCTGTCTGGCCCACCATGATGGTTCTGGTCTCCTGGTGTCTGACCCACCATGATGGTTCTGGTCTCCTGGTGTCTGACCCACCATGATGGTTCTGGTCTCCTGGTGTCTGGCCCACCATGATGGTTCTGGTCTCCTGGTGTCTGGCCCACCATGATGGTTCTGGTCTCCTGGTGTCTGGCTCACCATGATGGTTCTGGTCTCCTGCTGTCTGGCCCACCATGATGGTTCTGGTCTCCTGGTGTCTGGCCCACCATGATGGTTCTGGTCTCCTGGTGTCTGGCCCACCATGATGGTTCTGGTCTCCTGGTGTCTGGCTCACCATGATGGTTCTGGTCTCCTGGTGTCTGGCCCACCATGATGGTTCTGGTCTCCTGGTGTCTGACCCACCATGATGGTTCTGGTCTCCTGCTGTCTGGCCCACCATGATGGTTCTGGTCTCCTGGTGTCTGGCCCACCATGATGGTTCTGGTCTCCTGGTGTCTGACCCACCATGATGGTTCTGGTCTCCTGGTGTCTGGCCCACCATGATGGTTCTGGTCTCCTGGTGTCTGGCCCACCATGATGGTTCTGGTCTCCTGGTGTCTGGCCCACCATGATGGTTCTGGTCTCCTGGTGTCTGACCCACCATGATGGTTCTGGTCTCCTGGTGTCTGGCCCACCATGATGGTTCTGGTCTCCTGGTGTCTGGCCCACCATGATGGTTCTGGTCTCCTGGTGTCTGACCCACCATGATGGTTCTGGTCTCCTGGTATTACCCAATTTCCTGAGCTAAGGTTTATCTACCACTGGAAGCCAACCACTAACCCACCTGACCACCACTGGAAGCCAACCACTAACCCACCTGACCACCACTGGAAGCCAACCAATTGTACCACAATGGCTATTGGTGGCGTAAAGACGATTCCTGCTCAAGATAACCCTTTTATTATTATCTCTCTCTCTCTCTCTCTCTCTCTCTCTCTCTCTCTCTCTCTCTCTCTCTCTCTCTCTCTCTCTCTCTCTCTCTCTCTCTCTCTCTCTCTCTCTCTCTCTCTCTCTCTCCTTCTATCATTCTAATGTTATTGTTTAGCAAATTCATCCTCATTTTTCTCAATACTTCGTTATCTCTTTGTCTTCCTCTCCTCCATTTATTCCTCCTCCTCCTCCTCCTCCTCCTCCTCCTCCCCCCCTCCTCCTCCTCCTCCCCTCCTCCTCCTCCTCCTCCTCCTCCCCCTCCTCCTCCTCCTCCTCCTCCTCCTCCTCCTCCTCCTTCTCCTCTTCCTCCTCCTCCTCCTCCTCCTCCTCCTCCTCCTCCTCCTCTTCCTCCTCCTCCTCCTCCTCCTCCTCCTCCTCCTCCTCCCATCTTCCCTGATCATCAACCGTTGTTCACCTTCTCTCCTCCTGTACATTGATCATCGTCTTTATCTTATCTTGTCCTCCACTACTGGAAAGTGAGTCACCACAGTTCCAGTACTGGAAAGTGAGTCACCACAGTTCCAGTACTGGAAAGTGAGTCACCACAGTTCCAGTACTGGAAAGTGAGTCACCACAGTTCCAGTACTGGAAAGTGAGTCACCACAGTTCCAGTACTGGAAAGTGAGTCACCACAGTTCCAGTACTGGAAAGTGAGTCAACCATTATGATCAATATATATCTTATAATGCAACCATTATGATCAATATATATCTTATAATGCAACCATTATGATCAATACATATCTTATAATGCAACCATTATGATCAATATATATCATATAATGCAACCATTATGATCAATATATATCTTATAATGCAACCATTATGATCAATATATATCTTATAATGCAACCATTATGATCAATACATATCTTATAATGCAACCATTATGATCAATATATATCTTATAATGCAACCATTATGATCAATATATATCTTATAATGCAACCATTATGATCAATATATATCTTATAATGCAACCATTATGATCAATATATATCTTATAATGCAACCATTATGATCAATATATATCTTATAATGCAACCATTATGATCAATATATATCTTATAATGCAACCATTATGATCAATATATATCATATAATGCAACCATTATGATCAATATATATCTTATAATGCAACCATTATGATCAATATATATCAGGAAGAGACGTGGTCCCAAGATTGACCCTTGTGGTACGCCACTTGTCACGTCCAACCATTCTGCAGTTTGACCAGTAACCACGACTCTTGGTTTACCACCAGTTAACCCATTTCCTCTCCAGTGTAGCACAACCCCATTATTGCAATGTGACTTAATTATTGCCTGTCATCTCTGATGCAGAACCTTACGTAATTCTTCTGTCAAATCTCGATAGATGAAGTGAGGTGCTTGTGTTTGGTTATACACGTTGGTTATAGGAAAGTGAGGTGCTTGTGTTTGGTTATACACGTTGGTTATAGGAAAGTGAGGTGCTTGTGTTTGGTTATACACGTTGGTTATAGGAAAGTGAGGTGCTTGTGTTTGGTTATACACGTTGGTTATAGGAAAGTGAGGTGCTTGTGTTTGGTTATACACGTTGGTTATAGGAAAGTGAGGTGCTTGTGTTTGGTTATACACGTTGGTTATGGGAAAGTGAGGTGCTTGTGTTTGGTTATACACGTTGGTTATAGGAAAGTGAGGTGCTTGTGTTTGGTTATACACGTTGGTTATAGGAAAGTGAGGTGCTTGTGTTTGGTTATACACGTTGGTTATAGGAAAGTGAGGTGCTTGTGTTTGGTTATACACGTTGGTTATAGGAAAGTGAGGTGCTTGTGTTTGGTTATACACGTTGGTTATAGGAAAGTGAGGTGCTTGTGTTTGGTTATACACGTTGGTTATAGGGAAGTGAGGTGCTTGTGTTTGGTTATACACGTTGGTTATAGGAAAGTGAGGTGCTTGTGTTTGGTTATACACGTTGGTTATAGGAAAGTGAGGTGCTTGTGTTTGGTTATACACGTTGGTTATAGGAAAGTGAGGTGCTTGTGTTTGGTTATACACGTTGGTTATAGGGAAGTGAGGTGCTTGTGTTTGGTTATACACGTTGGTTATAGGAAAGTGAGGTGCTTGTGTTTGGTTATACACGTTGGTTATGGGAAAGTGATGTGCTTGTCTTAGGTTATACACGTTGGTTATGGGAAAGTGAGGTGCTTGTGTTTGGTTATACACGTTGGTTATGGGAAAGTGAGGTGCTTGTGTTTGGTTATACACGTTGGTTATGGGAAAGTGAGGTGCTTGTGTTTGGTTATACACGTTGGTTATAGGAAAGTGAGGTGCTTGTGTTTGGTTATACACGTTGGTTATAGGAAAGTGAGGTGCTTGTGTTTGGTTATACACGTTGGTTATAGGAAAGTGAGGTGCTTGTGTTTGGTTATACACGTTGGTTATAGGAAAGTGAGGTGCTTGTGTTTGGTTATACACGTTGGTTATAGGAAAGTGAGGTGCTTGTGTTTGGTTATACACGTTGGTTATAGGGAAGTGAGGTGCTTGTGTTTGGTTATACACGTTGGTAATAGGAAGTGAGGTGCTTGTGTTTGGTTATACACGTTGGTTATGGGAAAGTGATGTGCTTGTGTTTGGTTATACACGTTGGTTATAGGAAAGTGAGGTGCTTGTGTTTGGTTATACACGTTGGTTATAGAAAGTGAGGTGCTTGTGTTTGGTTATACACGTTGGTTATAGGAAAGTGAGGTGCTTGTGTTTGGTTATACACGTTGGTTATAGGAAAGTGAGGTGCTTGTGTTTGGTTATACACGTTGGTCATGGGAAAGTGATGTGCTTGTGTTTGGTTATACACGTTGGTTATGGGAAAGTGAGGTGCTTGTGTTTGGTTATACACGTTGGTTATAGGAAAGTGAGGTGCTTGTGTTTGGTTATACACGTTGGTTATAGGAAGTGAGGTGCTTGTGTTTGGTTATACACGTTGGTCATGGGAAAGTGATGTGCTTGTGTTTGGTTATACACGTTGGTTATAGGAAAGTGAGGTGCTTGTGTTTGGTTATACACGTTGGTTATGGGAAAGTGAGGTGCTTGTGTTTGGTTATACACGTTGGTTATAGGAAAGTGAGGTGCTTGTGTTGGTTATACACGTTGGTTATAGGAAAGTGAGGTGCTTGTGTTTGGTTATACACGTTGGTTATAGGAAAGTGAGGTGCTTGTGTTTGGTTATACACGTTGGTTATAGGAAAGTGAGGTGCTTGTGTTTGGTTATACACGTTGGTTATGGGAAAGTGATGTGCTTGTGTTTGGTTATACACGTTGGTTATAGGAAAGTGAGGTGCTTGTGTTTGGTTATACACGTTGGTTATGGGAAAGTGAGGTGCTTGTGTTTGGTTATACACGTTGGTTATAGGAAAGTGAGGTGCTTGTGTTTGGTTATACACGTTGGTTATAGGAAAGTGAGGTGCTTGTGTTTGGTTATACACGTTGGTCATGGGAAAGTGATGTGCTTGTGTTTGGTTATACACGTTGGTCATGGGAAAGTGATGTGCTTGTGTTTGGTTATACACGTTGGTTATTATACATCATAACATAAGCCAATGAGATTGCTCAGGGATCAGTGCTGGATAACTATGTGTTCAGGATCGTGTATTATGTGAGCGTCATCCAAAATTGTATCTGGAATGATGGTTGCCACAAGTTCTCCAACACCAGACCTTACGCTGATTGGACGATCATTTCCAAGGTGTGGGTTGCTCACTTTTATTGACAAGGTCACTCAACTGCTTAACTACCTCATTGGTCGACCCTTCTCGTTGTTCTCAGATAAATGTTGTCAGGCGTTGGTGTTGTTACGTCATTACGTTGATTAACGACATCATGTCTTCATCTCTGGTCACGAAAAGTTGACCTCACTGATGCATCCAACAACTGGCTGGACGATATGTTGAGGTTTACTTTGTTTACGTATACTTCTGGACGATATGTTGAGGTTTACTTTGTTTACGTATACTTCTGAACGATATGTTGAGGTTTACTTTGTTTACGTATACTTCTGAACGATATGTTGAGGTTTACTTTGTTTACGTATACTTCTGGACGATATGTTGAGGTTTACTTTGTTTACGTATACTTCTGGACGATATGTTGAGGTTTACTTTGTTTACGTATACTTCTGGACGATATGTTGAGGTTTACTTTGTTTACGTATACTTCTGGACGATATGTTGAGGTTTACTTTGTTTACGTATACTTCTGGACGATATGTTGAGGTTTACTTTGTTTACGTATACTTCTGGACGATATGTTGAGGTTTACTTTGTTTACGTATACTTCTGGACGATATGTTGAGGTTTACTTTGTTTACGTATACTTCTGGACGATATGTTGAAGTTTACTTTGTTTACGTATACTTCTGGACGATATGTTGAGGTTACTTTGTTTACGTATACTTCTGGACGATATGTTGAGGTTTACTTTGTTTACGTATTCTTCTGGACGATATGTTGAGGTTTACTTTGTTTACGTATACTTCTGGACGATATGTTGAGGTTACTTTGTTTACGTATACTTCTGGACGATATGTTGAGGTTTCCTTTGTTTACGTATACTTCTGGACGATATGTTGAGGTTTACTTTGTTTACGTATACTTCTGGACGATATGTTGAGGTTTACTTTGTTTACGTATACTTCTGGACGATATGTTGAGGTTTACTTTGTTTACGTATACTTCTGGACGATATGTTGAGGTTTACTTTGTTTACGTATACTTCTGGACGATATGTTGAGGTTTACTTTGTTTACGTATACTTCTGGACGATATGTTGAAGTTTACTTTGTTTACGTATACTTCTGGACGATATGTTGAGGTTACTTTGTTTACGTATACTTCTGGACGATATGTTGAGGTTTACTTTGTTTACGTATTCTTCTGGACGATATGTTGAGGTTTACTTTGTTTACGTATACTTCTGGACGATATGTTGAGGTTACTTTGTTTACGTATACTTCTGGACGATATGTTGAGGTTTCCTTTGTTTACGTATACTTCTGGACGATATGTTGAGGTTTACTTTGTTTACGTATACTTCTGGACGATATGTTGAGGTTTACTTTGTTTACGTATACTTCTGGACGATATGTTGAGGTTTACTTTGTTTACGTATACTTCTGGACGATATGTTGAGGTTTACTTTGTTTACGTATACTTCTGGACGATATGTTGAAGTTTACTTTGTTTACGTATACTTCTGGACGATATGTTGAGGTTACTTTGTTTACGTATACTTCTGGACGATATGTTGAGGTTTACTTTGTTTACGTATTCTTCTGGACGATATGTTGAGGTTTACTTTGTTTACGTATACTTCTGGACGATATGTTGAGGTTACTTTGTTTACGTATACTTCTGGACGATATGTTGAGGTTTCCTTTGTTTACGTATACTTCTGGACGATATGTTGAGGTTTACTTTGTTTACGTATACTTCTGGACGATATGTTGAGGTTAACTTTGTTTACGTATACTTCTGGACGATATGTTGAGGTTTACCTTGTTTACGTCTACTTCTGGACGATATGTTGAGGTTTACTTTGTTTACGTCTACTTCTGGACGATATGTTGAGGTTTACTTTGTTTACGTATACTTCTGGACGATATGTTGAGGTTAACTTTGTTTACGTCTACTTCTCTTACATTCTCGACATAAACTTCCATCATTACTGTCTGCTGGTTTGTGTTGACTGTATCAGTTATTGTATCAGAGAAGGAACAGTTTGTATTGACTCGTTCCTCCATCTTAGCTTCACCAGATGTCCTGCGTCCACTACATACGTCACCAGACGTCCTGTGTCCACTACATACGTCCCCAGACGTCCTGTGTCCACTACATACGTCACCAGACGTCCTGTGTCCACTACATACGTCACCAGACGTCCTGTGTCCACTACATACGTCACCAGACGTCCTGTGTCCACTACATACGTCCCCAGACGTCCTGTGTCCACTACATACGTCACCAGACGTCCTGTGTCCACTACATACGTCACCAGACGTCCTGTGTCCACTACATACGTCACCAGACGTCCTGTGTCCACTACATACGTCCCCAGACGTCCTGTGTCCACTACATACGTCACCAGACGTCCTGTGTCCACTACATACGTCACCAGACGTCCTGTGTCCACTACATACGTCACCAGACGTCCTGTGTCCACTACATACGTCACCAGACGTCCTGTGTCCACTACATACGTCACCAGATGTCCTGTGTCCACTACATACGTCACCAGACGTCCTGTGTCCACTACATACGTCACCAGACGTCCTGTGTCCACTACATACAACATATTGGGTTTACCGGAAGGTTGACCATGCTACGCTCATGTCGTTTTCATTGACAACATCATCCTATGTTTCTGTGTCAACCATTATGACAAGATTATTAACATTCATATCTTCAAAATGAGGTACATTTCCTTGGCTGTCATATGTTGTTATCATAACTGTTGTGAACCATAGGGTTATGATGCTCTAACTGGTCTGTTGTTATCATAACTGTTGTGAACTATGGGGTTATGATGCACTAACTGGTCTGTTGTCATCATAACTGTTGTGAACCATGGGGTTATGATGCTCTAACTGGTCTGTTGTTATCATAACTGTTGTGAACCATGGGGTTATGATGCACTAACTGGTCTGTTGTCATCATAACTGTTGTGAACTATGGGGTTATGATGAACTAGCTGGTCTGTTGTTATCATAACTGTTGTGAACCATTTGGTTATGATGCACTAACTGGTCTGTTGTTATCATAACTGTTGTGAACCACGGGATTATGATGCACTAACTGGTCTGTTGTTATCATAACTGTTGTGAACCGTGGGGTTATGATGCACTAACTGGTCTGTTGTTATCATAACTGTTGTGAACCGTGGGGTTATGATGCACTAACTGGTCTGTTGTTATCATAACTGTTGTGAACCACGGGATTATGATGAACTAACTAGTCTGTTGTTATCATAACTGTTGTGAACCATGGGGTTATGATGCACTAACTGGTCTGTTGTTATCATAACTGTTGTGAACCGTGGGGTTATGATGCACTAACTGGTCTGTTGTTATCATAACTGTTGTGAACCACGGGATTATGATGCACTAACTGGTCTGTTGTCATCATAACTGTTGTGAACCATGGGGTTATGATGCACTAACTGGTCTGTTGTTATCATAACTGTTGTGAACCACGGGATTATGATGCACTAACTGGTCTGTTGTTATCATAACTGTTGTGAACCATGGGGTTATGATGCACTAACTGGTCTGTTGTTATCATAACTGTTGTGAACCGTGGGGTTATGATGCACTAACTAGTCTGTTGTTATCATAACTGTTGTGAACCACGGGATTATGATGCACTAACTGGTCTGTTGTCATCATAACTGTTGTGAACCATGGGGTTATGATGCACTAACTGGTCTGTTGTTATCATAACTGTTGTGAACCACGGGATTATGATGCACTAACTGGTCTGTTGTTATCATAACTGTTGTGAACCGTGGGGTTATGATGCACTAACTGGTCTGTTGTTATCATAACTGTTGTGAACCGTGGGGTTATGATGCACTAACTGGTCTGTTGTTATCATAACTGTTGTGAACCATGGGATTATGATGCACTAACTGGTCTGTTGTTATCATAACTGTTGTGAACCATGGGGTTATGATGCACTAACTGGTCTGTTGTCATCATAACTGTTGTGAACTATGGGGTTATGATGAACTAACTGGTCTGTTGTCATCATAACTGTTGTGAACCATGGGGTTATGATGCACTAACTGGTCTGTTGTTATCATAACTGTTGTGAACCATGGGGTTATGATGCACTAACTGGTCTGTTGTTATCATAACTGTTGTGAACCATGGGGTTATGATGCTCTAACTGGTCTGTTGTTATCATAACTGTTGTGAACCATGGGGTTATGATGCACTAACTGGTCTGTTGTTATCATAACTGTTGTGAACCACGGGATTATGATGCACTAACTGGTCTGTTGTTATCATAACTGTTTTGAACTATGGGGTTATGATGCACTAACTGGTCTGTTGTCATCATAACTGTTGTGAACTATGGGGTTATGATGCACTAACTGGTCTGTTGTTATCATAACTGTTGTGAACCATTGGGTTATGATGCACTAACTGGTCTGTTGTTATCATAACTGTTGTGAACCATGGGGTTATGATGCACTAACTGGTCTGTTGTTATCATAACTGTTGTGAACCATTTGGTTATGATGCACAAACTGGTATGTTGTTATCATAACTGTTGTGAACCATGGGGTTATGATGCACTAACTGGTCTGTTGTTATCATAACTGTTGTGAACCATGGGGTTATGATGCACTAACTGGTCTGTTGTTATCATAACTGTTGTGAACCATGGGGTTATGATGCACTAACTGGTCTGTTGTTATCATAACTGTTGTGAACCATGGGGTTATGATGCACTAACTGGTCTGTTGTTATCATAACTGTTGTGAACCATGGGGTTATGATGCACTAACTGGTCTGTTGTTATCATAACTGTTGTGAACCATGGGGTTATGATGCACTAACTGGTCTGTTGTTATCATAACTGTTGTGAACCATGGGGTTATGATGCACTAACTGGTCTGTTGTTATCATAACTGTTGTGAACCATGGGGTTATGATGCACTAACTGGTCTGTTGTTATCATAACTGTTGTGAACCATGGGGTTATGATGCACTAACTGGTCTGTTGTTATCATAACTGTTGTGAACCATGGGGTTATGATGCACTAACTGGTATGTTGTTATCATAACTGTTGTGAACCATGGGGTTATGATGCACTAACTGGTCTGTTGTTATCATAACTGTTGTGAACCATGGGGTTATGATGCACTAACTGGTCTGTTGTTATCATAACTGTTGTGAACCATGGGGTTATGATGCACTAACTGGTCTGTTGTTATCATAACTGTTGTGAACCATGGGGTTATGATGCACTAACTGGTATGTTGTTATCATAACTGTTGTGAACCATGGGGTTATGATGCACTAACTGGTCTGTTGTTATCATAACTGTTGTGAACCATGGGGTTATGATGCACTAACTGGTATGTTGTTATCATAACTGTTGTGAACCATGGGGTTATGATGCTCTAACTGGTCTGTTGTTATCATAACTGTTGTGAACCATGGGGTTATGATGCACTAACTGGTCTGTTGTTATCATAACTGTTGTGAACCATGGGGTTATGATGCACTAACTGGTCTGTTGTTATCATAACTGTTGTGAACCATGGGGTTATGATGCACTAACTGGTCTGTTGTTATCATAACTGTTGTGAACCATGGGGTTATGATGCACTAACTGGTATGTTGTCATCATAACTGTTGTGAACCATGGGGTTATGATGCACTAACTGGTCTGTTGTCATCATAACTGTTGTGAACCATGGGGTTATGATGCACTAACTGGTCTGTTGTCATCATAACTGTTGTGAACCATGGGGTTATGATGCACTAACTGGTCTGTTGTCATCATAACTGTTGTGAACCATGGGGTTATGATGCACTAACTGGTCTGTTGTCATCATAACTGTTGTGAACCATGGGATTATGATGCACTAACTGGTCTGTTGTCATCATAACTGTTGTGAACCATGGGGTTATGATGCACTAACTGGTCTGTTGTTATCATAACTGTTGTGAACCATGGGGTTATGATGCACTAACTGGTCTGTTGTTATCATAACTGTTGTGAACCATGGGGTTATGATGCACTAACTGGTCTGTTGTCATCATAACTGTTGTGAACCATGGTGTTATGATGCTCTAACTGGTTTGTTGTTATCATAACTGTTGTGAACCATGGGGTTATGATGCACTAACTGGTCTGTTGTCATCATAACTGTTGTGAACCATAGGATTATGATGCACTAACTGGTCTGTTGTCATCATAACTGTTGTGAACCATGGGGTTATGATGCTCTAACTGGTTTGTTGTTATCATAACTGTTGTGAACCATGGGGTTATGATGCACTAACTGGTCTGTTGTTATCATAACTGTTGTGAACCATGGGGTTATGATGCACTAACTGGTCTGTTGTCATCATAACTGTTGTGAACCATGGTGTTATGATGCTCTAACTGGTTTGTTGTTATCATAACTGTTGTGAACCATGGGGTTATGATGCTCTAACAGGTCTGTTGTTATCATAACTATTGTGAACCGTGGGGTTATGATGCTCTAACTGGTCTGTTGTTATCATTACAGGTGTGATTGTGACGTGTGTCATCATCATCATCAAAGCTGGTGAGCGCCAGCTGGGCGACACGACAGCATCAAGCTTGAGCCAGCTGGGCGACACTACAGCAGCAAGCTTGAGCCAGCTGGGCGACACGACAGCACCAAGAGCCAGCTGTAGCCGGTACAGACGTGACATAATATGGTACAGAGAAGAGGTTGTTGTCTGGTTGTGTAAGGTCATCACAACCATGTCTGGTGCCAACTTACGTTATGGCATCATCAAGGAAACCATTAATCGTACTGGACCAGCTGTGGAGTTTGAGTGTCATCCAGGTGGTACGACGGAGGCCGCTATCATACTGGCCCTGGGTGTGCTGGGCATGACAGCCAACATCATCCTTATGACGCTACTCATCGCCAGGAAACACCTTCGCAGGTACGTGACCTCTCCACCTGACCTGTGGACCTGTCGACCTGTGGACCCGTCGACCTGACCTGACCTGAACTGTGGACCTGACCTGACCTGACCTGTGGACCTGTCAACCTGTGGACCTGTGGACCTGACCTGGTCTGTGGACCTGTCGACCTGTGGACCTGACCTGACCTGTGGACCTGTGGACCTGTCTTGACCTCTGGACCTGACCTGACCTGACCTGACCTGGGGACCTGTAATGATGTTCATCCTCCCCTGGTAAATGAGGCTAACCTTAGCCTGCTTGTGTTCACACTCTACATGTTCATGTTCTTCAGTGTTCATGTTCTTCAATGTCCATGTTCTTCAATGTTCATGTTCTTCAATGTTCATGTTCTTCAGTGTTCATGTTCTTCAGTGTTCATGTTCTTCAATGTCCATGTTCTTCAATGTTCATGTTCTTCAGTGTCCATGTTCTTCAATGTTCATGTTCTTCAGTGTTCATGTTCTTCAGTGTTCATGTTCTTCAATGTCCATGTTCTTCAATGTTCATGTTCTTCAGTGTTCATGTTCTTCAGTGTTCATGTTCTTCAATGTCCATGTTCTTCAATGTTCATGTTCTTCAATGTTCATGTTCTTCAGTGTTCATGTTCTTCAGTGTTCATGTTCTTCAATGTCCATGTTCTTCAATGTTCATGTTCTTCAGTGTTCATGTTCTTCAATGTTCATGTTCTTCAATGTTCATGTTCTTCAATGTTCATGTTCTTCATTGTTCATGTTCAGCTATACACATTTGTCTGCCGTAATGATGACAATGTTCCTGGTAACCTTGACACATGATCTGCTTCCTCCTATGACTGTACCATGATTGTACCATGATTGTACCATGACTGTACCATGATTGTACCATGACTGTACCATGATTGTACCATGATTGTATCATGACTGTACCATAATTGTACCATGATTGTACTATGATTGTACCATGATTGTACCATGTCTGTACCATGATTGTACCATGACTGTACCATGATTGTACCATGTGCAAATGAGTGGGAGATGTATAAAAGAAAGAGGCAGGAGGTCAAGAGAAAGGTACAAGAGGTGAAAAAGAGGGCAAATGAGAGTTGGGGTGAGAGATTATCATTAAATTTTAGGGAGAATAAAAAGATGTTTTGGAAGGAGGTAAATAAAGTGCGTAAGACAAGGGAACAAATGGGAACTTCAGTGAAGGGGGCTAATGGGGAGGTGATAATAGTAGTGGTGATGTGAGAAGGAGATGGAGTGAGTATTTTGAAGGTTTGTTGAATGTGTTTGATGATAGAGTAGCAGATATAGGATGCTTTGGTCGAGGTGATGTGCAAAGTGAGAGGGTTAGGGAAAATGATTTAGTAAACAGAAAAGAGGTAGTAAAAGCTTTGCGGAAGATGAAAGCCGGCAAGGCAGCAGGTTTGGATGGTATTGCAGTGGAATTTATTAAAAAAGGGGGTGACTATATTGTTGACTAGTTGGTAAGGTTATTTAATGTATGTATGACTCATGGTGAGGTGCCTGAGGATTGGCGGAATGCTTGCATAGTGCCATTGTACAAAGGCAAAGGGGATAAGAGTGAGTGCTCAAATTACAGAGGTATAAGTTTGTTGAGTATTCCTGGAAAATTATATGGGAGGGTATTGATTGAGAGGGTGAAGGCATGTACAGAGCATCAGATTGGGAAGAGCAGTGTGGTTTCAGAAGTGGTAGAGGATGTGTGGATCAGGTGTTTGCTTTGAAGAATGTATGTGAGAAATACTTAGAAAAGCAAATGGATTTGTATGTAGCATTTATGGATCTGGAGAAGGCATATGATAGAGTTGATAGAGATGCTCTGTGGAAGGTATTAAGAATATATGGTGTGGGAAGCAAGTTGTTAGAAGCAGTGAAAAGTTTTTATCGAGGATGTAAGGCATGTGTACGTGTAGGAAGAGAGGAAAGTGATTGGTTCTCAGTGAATGTAGGTTTGCGGCAGGGGTGTGTGATTCTCCATGGTTGTTTAATGTGTTTACGGATTTGAGTGATAAACTGCAGAAGTTGGTGACTGAGTTTGGAAGGAGAAAGTTGAGATTAACTCTGAGTAAGCGCAAGATTATTATGCTCAGCAGAGTTGAGGGAAAAGTCAGTTGAGGGTGTGAGGCTGAATGGAGAAAAATATGAGGAAGTGAAATGTTTTAGATAACTGGGAGTCGACTTAGCAAGGGATGGAACCATGGAAGTTGAAAAGAGTCATAGGGTGGGGGAGGGGGCGAAGGTTCTGGGAGCGTAGAAGAATTTGTGGAAGGCGAGAACATTATTTCGGAAAGCAAAAATGGGTATGTTTGAAGGAATAGTGGTTCCAACAATGTTGTATGGTTGCGAGGCGTGGGCTATGGATAGAGTTGTGCGAAGGAGGGTGGATGTGCTGGAAATGAGATGTTTAAGGACAATATGTGGTGTGAGGTGGTTTGATCGAGTAAGTAATGAAAGGGTAAGAGAAATGTGTGGTAATAAAAAGAGTGTGGTTGAGAGAGCAGAAGAGGGTGTTTTGAAATGGTTTAGTCACATGGAGAGAATGAGTGAGGAAAGATTGACCAAGAGGATATATGTGTCAGAGGTGGAGGGAACGAGAAGTGGGAGACCAAATTGGAGGTGGAAAGATGGAGTGAAAAAGATTTTGAGCGATCGGGGCCTGAACATGCAGGAGGGTGAAAGGAGTGCAAGGAATTGAGTGAATTGGAACGATGTGGTATACCGGGGTCGACGTGCTGTCAGTGGATTGAACCAGGGCATGTGAAGCATCTGGGGTAAACCATGGAAAGTTCTGTGGGACCTGGATGTGGAAAGGGAGCTGTGGTTTCGGTGCATTATTACATGACAGCTAGAGACTGAGTGTGAACGAATGTGGCCTTTGTTGTCTGTTTGCCTTGCGCTGCATCTCTAACTTGGGAAACAGATATCAGATATATCGCCTTGGGTAACGTTTCAGTCGACTGTGTTGTCTCATTTGATATAAGAAAATGATTTAAGATTTGTATCTTTAATGATATTACCTTGACCTGACCTGTTAAGTTCCTTACCCTAATGTTTCATCTGTTGAAAACCACAATAGATAGAGGAACTCACGAATATAACATAACATACATTATACTCATGTTGTATGTTGTATAATACATCAGTGTCATAGTGGTATGTTTTATGATACATCGTTGTCATCGTTGTATGTTGTATAATACAATATTATTGTGATCCGTTGTGGTGGTAAAGTGAACACAACTCTAGTGGTGGAGGTCAACACTGTCCTGCTGTATATGATGACTCTCCACCCCTGTGGCTGGAGGGTGTCCTGCTGTGTATGATGACCCTCCTCCCCTGTGGCTGGAGGGCGTCCTGCTGTGTATGATGACCCACCTCCCCTGTGGCTGGAGGGTGTCCTGCTGTGTATGATGACCCACCTCCCCTGTGGCTGGAGGGTGTCCGGCTGTGTATGATGACCCACCTCCCCTGTGGCTGGAGGGTGTCCTGCTGTGTATAATGACCCTCCTCCCCTGTGGCTGGAGGGCGTCCTGCTGTGTATGATGACCCTCCTCCCCTGTGGCTGGAGGGCGTCCTGCTGTGTATGATGACCCACCTCCCCTGTGGCTGGAGGGTGTCCTGCTGTGTATGATGACCCTCCTCCCCTGTGGCTGGAGGGTGTCCTGCTGTGTATAATGACCCTCCTCCCCTGTGGCTGGAGGGTGTCCTGCTGTGTATGATGACCCTCCACCCCTGTGGCTGGAGGGTGTCCTGCTGTGTATAATGACCCTCCTCCCCTGTGGCTGGAGGGTGTCCTGCTGTGTATGATGACCCTCCACCCCTGTGGCTGGAGGGTGTCCTGCTGTGTATAATGACCCTCCTCCCCTGTGGCTGGAGGGCGTCCTGCTGTGTATGATGACCCTCCTCCCCTGTGGCTGGAGGGCGTCCTGCTGTGTATGATGACCCACCTCCCCTGTGGCTGGAGGGTGTCCTGCTGTGTATGATGACCCTCCTCCCCTGTGGCTGGAGGGTGTCCTGCTGTGTATGATGACCCTCCTCCCCTGTGGCTGGAGGGCGTCCTGCTGTGTATGATGACCCACCTCCCCTGTGGCTGGAGGGCGTCCTGCTGTGTATGATGACCCACCTCCCCTGTGGCTGGAGGGCGTCCTGCTGTGTATGATGACCCACCTCCCCTGTGGCTGGAGGGCGTCCTGCTGTGTATGATGACCCACCTCCCCTGTGGCTGGAGGGCGTCCTGCTGTGTATGATGACCCACCTCCCCTGTGGCTGGAGGGCGTCCTGCTGTATATGATGACCCACCTCCCCTGTGGCTGGAGGGTGTCCTGCTGTGTATGATGACCCTCCTCCCCTGTGGCTGGAGGGTGTCCTGCTGTGTATGATGACCCACCTCCCCTGTGGCTGGAGGGCGTCCTGCTGTGTATGATGACCCACCTCCCCTGTGGCTGGAGGGCGTCCTGCTGTGTATGATGACCCAACTCCCCTGTGGCTGGAGGGTGGCTGAACACGTCTCCTTTACTGTATGCTCGTACACCTGCCTCATACTTACCCACCTGCCACCCTCATACTCTCCCATCAATCCCACACTCTCCTCGCTCGCTCTCCCTCCTCTCTCACTCTCCCTCCTCTCTCACTCTCCCATCCATCTCACTCTCTTCTTGCTTCCCCTCCCCTCTCACTCTACCCTCCATCCCACGCTCTCCCTACTCTCCCTTCCCCCTCACTCTCTCATCTCCAGGTGATCAAATCATAAAATTATTAATTCAGTAATTTCGTTAACCCTTCCACTCTGGGTCATACATTATATTAACCTTGTTCTCTGGGTCATACATTATGTTAACCTTGTTCTCTGGGTCATACATTATATTAACCTTGTTCTCTGGGTCATACATTATGTTATCCTTGTTCTCTGGGTCATACATTATGTTAACCTTGTTCTCTGGGTCATACATTATGTTAACCTTGTTCTCTGGGTCATACATTATGTTAACCTTGTTCTCTGGGTCATACAAGATGTTAACCTTGTTCTCTGGGTCATACATTATGTTAACCTTGTTCTCTGGGTCATACATTATGTTAACCTTGTTCTCTGGGTCATACATTATGTTAACCTTGTTCTCTGGGTCATACATTATGTTAACCTTGTTCTCTGGGTCATACATTATGTTAACCTTGTTCTCTGGGTCATACATTATGTTAACCTTGTTCTCTGGGTCATACATTATGTTAACCTTGTTCTCTGGGTCATACATTATGTTAACCTTGTTCTCTGGGTCATACATTATGTTAACCTTGTTCTCTGGGTCATACATTATGTTAACCTTGTTCTCTGGGTCATACATTATGTTAACCTTGTTTTCTGGGTCATACATTATGTTAACCTTGTTCTCTGGGTCATACATTATGTTAACCTTGTTCTCTGGGTCATACATTATGTTAACCTTGTTCTCTGGGTCATACATTATGTTAACCTTGTTCTCTGGGTCATACATTATGTTAACCTTGTTCTCTGGGTCATACATTATGTTAACCTTGTTCTCTGGGTCATACATTATGTTAACCTTGTTCTCTGGGTCATACATTATGTTAACCTTGTTCTCTGGGTCATACATTATGTTAACCTTGTTCTCTGGGTCATACATTATGTTAACCTTGTTCTCTGGGTCATACATTATGTTAACCTTGTTCTCTGGGTCATACATTATGTTAACCTTGTTTTCTGGGTCATACATTATGTTAACCTTGTTCTCTGGGTCATACATTATGTTAACCTTGTTCTCTGGGTCATACATTATGTTAACCTTGTTCTCTGGGTCATACATTATGTTAACCTTGTTCTCTGGGTCATACATTATGTTAACCTTGTTCTCTGGGTCATACATTATGTTAACCTTGTTCTCTGGGTCATATGGTTGGTTTCTTCGTCATGTTACTCAGGTTATCAATACATTCATACGATGTGAGATGTGTCCCTCTCCAGCCTAGCTTGTAAACTCTCTCTCTCTCTCTCTCTCTCTCTCTCTCTCTCTCTCTCTCTCTCTCTCTCTCTCTCTCTCTCTCTCTCTCTCTCTCTCTCTCTCTCTCTCTTGCGCCTACATTAAACCTTCAGACCAGCTTCACAACCTTTGCCAGCTGGTATACAGCTGGTATACAGCAAGTCTTGTATGATGTATGATGTATTTGATAACATGAGAGATAGTTTTCTCTGTATTGTTTACTGATAACAGTTATCTTGCACTGTAAACAACCCTCTGTTTACATACCGTCTGCCCAGCGTAACGCTCCACGACTCTCTCTCCTCTACCGTCACCACTTGACTCTCCCCGTCACACTAGCAGCGTCACCACCTGACTCTCCCCGTCACACTAGCAGCGTCACCACCTGACTCTCCCCGTCACACTAGCAGCGTCACCACCTGACTCTCCCCGTCACACCAGCAGCGTCACCACCTGACTCTTCCCGTCACACCAGCAGCGTCACCACCTGACTCTCCTCGTCACACCAGCAGCGTCACCAACTACAGATGGTAACTACAGATGGTAACTACAGACGGCAACTACAGATGGTAACTACAGACGGTAACTACAGATGGTAACTACAGATGGCAACTACAGATGGTAACTACAGATGGTAACTACAGATGGTAACTACAGATGACAACTACAGATGGTAGCTACAGATTGTAACTACAGATGGTAACTACAGATGACAACTACAGATGGTAACTACAGATGGTAACTACAGATGACAACTACAGATGGTAACTACAGATGGTAACTACAGATGACAACTACAGATCGTAACTACAGATGGTGGTAACTACAGATGGTAACTACAGATGGTAACTACAGACGACATCTACAGATGGTAACTACAGATGGCAACTACAGATGGTAACTACAGATGGCGACTACAGATGGTAACTACAGATGGTAACTACAGATGGTAACTACAGATGACAACTACAGATGGTAACGACAGATGGTAACTACAGATGACAACTACAGACGGTAACGACAGATGGTAACTACAGATGGTAACTACAGATGACAACCACAGATGGTAACTACAGATGGTAACTACAGATGACAACTACAGATGGTAACTACAGATGGTAACTACAGATGGTAACTACAGATGACAACTACAGATGGTAACTACAGATGGTAACTACAGATGACAACTACAGATGGTAACTACAGATGGTAACTACAGATGGTAACTACAGATGACAACTACAGATGGTAACTACAGATGGTAACTACAGATGACAACTACAGATGGTAACTACAGATGGTAACTACAGATGGTAACTACAGATGACAACTACAGATGGTAACTACAGATGGTAACTACAGATGACAACTACAGATGGTAACTACAGATGGTAACTACAGATGGTAACTACAGATGACAACTACAGATGGTAACTACAGATGGCAACTACAGATGGTAACTACAGATGGTAACTACAGATGGTAACTACAGATGACAACTACAGATGGTAACTACAGATGGTAACTACAGATGGTAACTACAGATGACAACTACAGATGGTAACTACAGATGACAACTACAGATGGTAACTACAGATGGTAACTACAGATGACAACTACAGATGGTAACTACAGATGGTAACTACAGATGGTAACTACAGATGACAACTACAGATGGTAACTACAGATGGCAACTACAGATGGTAACTACAGATGGTAACTACAGATGGTAACTACAGATGACAACTACAGATGGTAACTACAGATGGTAACTACAGATGGTAACTACAGATGACAACTACAGATGGTAACTACAGATGACAACTACAGATGGTAACTACAGATGGTAACTACAGATGACAACTACAGATGGTAACTACAGATGGTAACTACAGATGGTAACTACAGATGACAACTACAGATGGTAACTACAGATGACAACTACAGATGGTAACTACAGATGACAACTACAGATGGTAACTACAGATGGTAACTACAGATGACAACTACAGATGGTAACTACAGATGGTAACTACAGATGGTAACTACAGATGGTAACTACAGATGACAACTACAGATGGTAACTACAGATGGTAACTACAGATGGTAACTACAGATGGTAACTACAGATGACAACTACAGATGGTAACTACAGATGGTAACTACAGATGACAACTACAGATGGTAGCTACAGATGGTAACTACAGATGGTAACTACAGATGGTAACTACAGATGGTAACTTGATGATCTTGTTGACGGGTACATTTGTGTTAGTAAGAAACACATGCTTGTCTTTGTAACACTAAGTTGGAGAAGTGTTGAAGATGGAACTCAAACTTGTACTGTATTGTATCAGTGGCATATTGTAGCATACAGTTAGCATATTGTAGCATACAGTTAGCATATTGTAGCATACAGTTAGTATATTGTAGCATACAGTTAGCATATTGTAGCATATTAACAATGTTAGAATGTTATACAACTCTCTCCTCTGGTAAGGTATTAACCCTGATGTTAAAGCTTATCCACCAACATAAAAGAGTTCAACTTTTCTTAATGTGAAACTTACAATGAGGCGTTTACCTTGCCCCCCCCCCCCCGGGGGGAGCAGGGAAGGGAGAAGGAGGAGCAGGA
This sequence comes from Panulirus ornatus, assembly GCF_036320965.1. NCBI lineage: Eukaryota > Metazoa > Arthropoda > Malacostraca > Decapoda > Palinuridae > Panulirus > Panulirus ornatus. The sequence continues at coordinate 25,952,685 of NC_092228.1, forward strand.
GCAGCAGCAGGAGCACCAGCAGGAGAAGCAGGAGCACCAGCAGGAGCAGCAGGAGCACCAGCAGGAGCAGCAGGAGCAGCAGGAGCAGCAGCAGCAGCAGGAGCAGCAGCATGAGCAGCAGCAGGAACAGCAGGCAGCAGCAGGAGCAGCAGGAGCAGCAGCAGCAGCAGCAGCAGGAGCAGCAGCATGAGCAGCAGCATGAGCAGCAGCAGGAACAGCAGGCAGCAGCAGGAGCAGCAGGAGCAGCAGCAGGAGCAGCAGCAGGAGCAGCAGGAGCAGCAGCAGGAACAGCAGGCAGCAGCAGGAGCAGCAGGAGCAGCAGCAGGAGCAGCAGCAGCAGCAGCAGGAGCAGCATGAGCAGCAGCAGGAACAGCAGGCAGCAGCAGGAGCAGCAGGAGTAGCAGCAGGAGCAGGAGCAGCAGCAGCAGGAGCAGCAGGAGCAGCAGCAGGAACAGCAGGCAGCAGGAGGAGCAGCAGGAGCAGCAGGAGCAGCAGGAGCAGCAGCAGCAGGAGCAGCAGCATGAGCAGCAGTAGGAACAGCAGGAGCAGCAGGAGCAGCAGGAGCAGCAGGAGCAGCAGCAGGAGCAGCAGGAGGAGCAGCAGGAGCAGCAGCAGGAACAGCAGGCAGCAGCAGGAGCAGCAGGAGCAGAAGGAGCAGCAACAGGAGCAGCAGGAGCAGCAGGAGGAGCAGCAGGAGCAGCAGCAGCAGCAGCAGGAACAGCAGGCAGCAGCAGGAGCAGCAGGAGCAGCAGCAGGAGCAGCAGCAGGAGCAGCAGCAGCAGCAGCAGCAGGAACAGCAGGCAGCAGCAGGAGCAGCAGCAGGAGCAGCAGCAGGAGCAGCAGCAGGAACAGCAGGCAGCAGCAGGAGCAGCAGCAGGAGCAGCAGCAGGAGCAGCAAGAGCAGCAGCAGGAGCAGCAGCAGGAGCAGGAGGAGCAACAGCAGGAGCAGCAGCAGGAGCAGCAGCAGGAGCAGCAGCAGGAGCAGCAGGAGCAGCAGCAGGAGCAGCAGCAGCAGGAACAGCAGGCAGCAGCAGGAGCAGCAGCAGCAGCAGCAGCAGCAGCAGGAGCAGCAGCAGCAGCAGCAGGAGCAGCAGCAGGAGCAGCAGCAGCAGCAGCAGCAGCAGCAGCAGGAGCAGCAGCAGGAGCAGCAGCAGCAGGAACAGCAGGCAGCAGCAGGAGCAGCAGGAGCAGCAGCAGGAGCAGCAGCAGGAGCAGCAGGAGCAGCAGGAGGAGCAGCAGCAGGAGCAGCAGCAGGAGCAGCAGCAGGAGCAGCAGCAGCAGCAGCAGCAGCAGGAGCAGCAGCAGGAGGAGCAGCAGCAGCAGGAGCAGGAGCAGGAGCAGCAGCAGGAACAGCAGGAGCAGCAGGAGCAGCAGCAGGAGCAGCAGCAGGAGCAGCAGCAGGAACAGCAGGAGCAGCAGCAGGAGCAGCAGCAGGAGCAGCAGCAGGAGCAGCAGGAGCAGCAGCAGGAGCAGGAGCAGCAGCAGCAGCAGGAGCAGCAGCAGGAGCAGCAGCAGCAGGAACAGCAGGCAGCAGCAGGAGCAGCAGGAGCAGCAGCAGGAGCAGTAATTTGCACCTCAAGAACTTCCTCTCTTTACTCTCGCCAGTGACCTGCTCCCAGAAACCTACTCTATCTACTCACCCCAGCAACCTCCCCACCCAGGAACGTACCCTGTTTACTCACCCCAGTAACCTCCCCACCCAGGAACGTACCCTGTTTACTCTCGCCAGTAACCTCCCCACCCAGGAACGTACCCTGTTTACTCACCCCAGCAACCTCCCCACCCAGGAACGTACCCTGTTTACTCACCCCAGTAACCTCCCCACCCAGGAACGTACCCTGTTTACTCTCGCCAGTAACCTCCCCACCCAGGAACGTACCCTGTTTACTCACCCCAGTAACCTCCCCACCCAGGAACGTACCCTGTTTACTCACCCCAGTAACCTCCCCACCCAGGAACGTACCCTGTTTACTCACCCCAGTAACCTCCCCACCCAGGAACGTACCCTGTTTACTCACCCCAGTAACCTCCCCACCCAGGAACGTACCCTGTTTACTCACCCCAGTAACCTCCCCACCCAGGAACGTACCCTGTTTACTCTCGCCAATAACCTTCCCACCCAGGAATGTACCCTGTTTACTCACCCCAGTAACCTCCCCACCCAGGAACGTACCCTGTTTACTCACCCCAGTAACCTCCCCACCCAGGAACGTACCCTGTTTACTCACCCCAGTAACCTCCCCACCCAGGAACGTACCCTGTTTACTCTCGCCAGTAACCTCCCCACCCAGGAACGTACCCTGTTTACTCACCCCAGTAACCTCCCCACCCAGGAACGTACCCTGTTTACTCACCCCAGTAACCTCCCCACCCAGGAACGTACCCTGTTTACTCACCCCAGTAACCTCCCCACCCAGGAACGTACCCTGTTTACTCACCCCAGTAACCTCCCCACCCAGGAACGTACCCTGTTTACTCACCCCAGTAACCTCCCCACCCAGGAACGTACCCTGTTTACTCACCCCAGTAACCTCCCCACCCAGGAACGTACCCTGTTTACTCACCCCAGTAACCTCCCCACCCAGGAACGTACCCTGTTTACTCTCGCCAGTAACCTTCCCACCCAGGAACGTACCCTGTTTACTCACCCCAGTAACCTCCCCACCCAGGAACGTACCCTGTTTACTCACCCCAGTAACCTCCCCACCCAGGAACGTACCCTGTTTACTCACCCCAGTAACCTCCCCACCCAGGAACGTACCCTGTTTACTCACCCCAGTAACCTCCCCACCCAGGAACGTACCCTGTTTACTCACCCCAGTAACCTCCCCACCCAGGAACGTACCCTGTTTACTCACCCCAGTAACCTCCCCACCCAGGAACGTACCCTGTTTACTCTCGCCAGTAACCGCCCCAGGAACAACAACAACAACAACAACAACAATGTTTACTGTATATAGGATCACACTGGTCCGGGGGTCATGTCCTCCTGCAGGTGAAGTGTAGCCTGGGTGCTGGTGATGGTGGGAGGCATCACATATGGTGTTGGCAGTACATCCTGGGTGCTGGTGATGGTGGGAGGCATCACATATGGTGTTGGCAGTGTAGCCTGGGTACTGGTGATGGTGGGAGGCATCACAGATGGTATTGGCAGTACATCCTGGGTGCTGGTGATGGTGGGAGGCATCACATATGGTGTTGGTAGTGCAGCCTGGGTGCTGGTGATGGTGGGAGGCATCACATATGGTGTTGGCAGTGTAGCCTGGGTGCTGGTGATGGTGGGAGGCATCACAAATGGTGTTGGCAGTACATCCTGGGTGCTGGTGATGGTGGGAGGCATCACAGATGGTGTTGGTAGTGCAGCCTGGGTGCTGGTGATGGTGGGAGGCATCACATATGGTGTTGGCAGTGCAGCCTGGGTGCTGGTGATAGTGGGAGGCATCACATATGGTGTTGGCAGTGTAGCCTGGGTGCTGGTGATGGTGGGAGGCATCACATATGGTGTTGGCAGTGCATCCTGGGTGCTGGTGATGGTGGGAGGCATCACATATGGTGTTGGCAGTGCATCCTGGGTGCTGGTGATGGTGGGAGGCATCACATATGGTGTTGGCAGTGCAGCCTGGGTGCTGGTGATGGTGGGAGGCATCACATATGGTGTTGGCAGTGTAGCCTGGGTGCTGGTGATGGTGGGAGGCATCACATATGGTGTTGGCAGTGTAGCCTGGGTGCTGGTGATGGTGGGAGGCATCACATATGGTGTTGGCAGTGCATCCTGGGTGCTGGTGATGGTGGGAGGCATCACATATGGTGTTGGCAGTGCATCCTGGGTGCTGGTGATGGTGGGAGGCATCACATATGGTGTTGGCAGTGTAGCCTGGGTGCTGGTGATGGTGGGAGGCATCACATATAGTGTTGGTAGTGCATTCTGGGTGCTGGTGATGGTGGGAGGCATCACATATGGTGTTGGCAGTGCATCCTGGGTGCTGGTGGTGGTGGGAGGCATCACATATGGTGTTGGCAGTGCATCCTGGGTGCTGGTGATGGTGGGAGGCATCACATATGGTGTTGGCAGTGTAGCCTGGGTGCTGGTGATGGTGGAAGGCATCACATATGGTGTTGGCAGTGCATCCTGGCTGCTGGTGGTGGTGGGAGGCATCACATAAAGTGTTGGCAGTGCATCCTTGGTGCTGGTGATGGTGGGAGGCATCACATATTGTGTTGGCAGTGCATCCTGGGTGCTGGTAGTGGTGGGAGGCATCACATATGATGTTGGCAGTGCATCCTGGGTGCTGGTGGTGGTGGGAGGCATCACATATGGTGTTGGCAGTGTAGCCTGGGTGCTGGTGATGGTGGGAGGCATCACATATGGTGTTGGCAGTGTAGCCTGGGTGCTGGTGATGGTGGGAGGCATCACATATGGTGTTGGCAGTGTAGCCTTGGTGCTGGTGATGGTGGGAGGCATCACATATAGTGTTGGCAGTGTAGCCTGGGTGCTGGTGATAGTGGGAGGCATCACATGTAGTGTTGGCAGTGTAGCCTGGGTGCTAGTGATGGTGGGAGGCATCACATATAGTGTTGGCAGTGTAGCCTGGGTGCTGGTGATGGTGAGAGGCATCACATATAGTGTTGGCAGTGTAGTCTGGGTGCTGGTGATGGTGAGAGGCATCACAGATGGTGTTGGCAGTGTAGTCTGGGTGCTGGTGATGGTGAGAGGCATCACATATGGTGTTGGCAGTGTAGTCTGGGTGCTGGTGATGGTGAGAGGCATCACATATGGTGTTGGCAGTGTAGCCTGGGTGCTGGTGATGGTGGGAGGCATCACAGATGGTGTTGGCAGTGTAGCCTGGGTGCTGGTGATGGTGAGAGGCATCACATATGGTGTTGGCAGTGTAGTCTGGGTGCTGGTGATGGTGAGAGGCATCACATATGGTGTTGGCAGTGTAGTCTGGGTGCTGGTGATGGTGGGAGGCATCACATATGGTGTTGGCAGTGTAGTCTGGGTGCTGGTGATGGTGGGAGGCATCACATATGGTGTTGGCAGTGTAGTCTGGTGCTGGTGATGGTGGGAGGCATCACAGATGGTGCTGGCAGTGTAGTCTGGGTGCTGGTGATGGTGGGAGGCATCACATATGGTGCTGGCAGTGTAGCCTGGGTGCTGATGATGGTGGGAGGCATCACATATGGTGTTGGCAGTGTAGCCTGGGTGTTGGTGATGGTGGGAGGCGTCACAGATGGTGTTCGCAGTGTAGCCTGGGTGTTGGTGATGGTGGGAGGCATCACAGATGGTGCTGGCAGTGTAGTCTGGGTGTTGGTGATGGTGGGAGGCATCACATATGGTGTTGGCAGTGTAGCCTGGGTGCTGGTGATGGTAGGAGGCATCACATATGGTGTTGGCAGTGTAGTCTGGGTGCTCGTGATGGTGGGAGGCATCACATATGGTGTTGGCAGTGTAGCCTGGGTGCTGGTGATGGTGGAGGCATCACACATGGTGTTGGCAGTGTAGCCTGGGTGCTGGTGATGGTGGGAGGCATCACAGATGGTGCTGGCAGTGTAGCCTGGGTGTTGGTGATGGTGGGAGGCGTCACAGATGGTGTTGGCAGTGTAGCCTGGGTGTTGGTGATGGTGGGAGGCATCACAGATGGTGCTGGCAGTGTAGTCTGGGTGTTGGTGATGGTGGGAGGCGTCACAGATGGTGTTGGCAGTGTAGCCTGGGTGCTGGTGATGATAAGAGGCATCACATATGGTGTTGGCAGTGTAGTCTGGGTGCTCCTGATGGTGGGAGGCATCACATATGGTGTTGGCAGTGTAGCCTGGGTGCTGCTGGTGGTGGAGGCATCACACATGGTGTTGGCAGTGTAGCCTGGGTGCTGGTGATGGTGGGAGGCATCACACATGGTGCTGGCAGTGTAGCCTGGGTGTTGGTGATGGTGGGAGGCGTCACAGATGGTGTTGGCTGTGTAGTCTGGGTGCTGGTGATGGTGGGAGGCATCACACATGGTGTTGGCAGTGTAGTCTGGGTGCTGGTGATGGTGGGAGGCATCACATATGGTGTTGGCAGTGTAGTCTGGGTGCTGGTGTTGGTGGGAGGCATCGCAGATGGTGTTGGCAGTGTAGTCTGGGTGCTGGTGATGGTGGGAGGCATCACATATGATGTTGGCAGTGTCGTCTGGGTGCTGGTGATGGTGGGAGGCATCACATATGGTGTTGGCAGTGTAGCCTGGGTGCTGGTGATGGTCGGAGGCATCACATATGGTGTTGGCAGTGTAGTCTGGATGCTGGTGTTGGTGGGAGGCAACACAGATGGTGTTGGCAGTGTAGTCTGGGTGCTGGTGATGGTGGGAGGCATCACAGATGTTGTTGGCAGTGTAGTCTGGGTGCTGGTGATGGTGAGACGCGTCACAGATAGTGTTGGCAGTGTATCCTGGGTGTTGGTGATGGTGCATGAGGTACTAGCTGGTTGGGGTCACCTGTTGCTACCTGGCTATGTATGAGGCAGGAAGGTCAGGTCGTCCTGCTGCTCTGACCTCTCTCTCCCAGCTGGTGGCACACCTCAGGTCACAGCGGCATCTTCTGACCTGCCAACACCAAACATCCAGGTCATAACACATGGGCGGTCCCGGGTTAACCCACCGCACTCATTTCACTAGGGATTATGAGGTCAGGTGAGGTCACCCGCTGTGACCTGCCAGTCCGGTAACACTTCGTGGAGGGCCACTGGGTCACTGTGGAGGTCACGTGTGTTGCTGGTTGGTTGTTACTGATGATTTGGACGTCATCACACAAGGCGCTACCCCTGGTGAGGATAGGGTCACCCATCATGACCTGGTGACCTATCATGACCTGGTGACCTATCATGGCCTGGTGACCATCATTACCTGGTGACCATCATGACCTGGAGACCATCATGACCTGGTGACCATCATTACCTGGTGACCATCATGACCAGGAGACCATCATGACTTGGTGACCATCATTACCTGGTGACCCATCATCACCTGGTGACCATCATGACCTGGTGACCTATCATGACCTGGTGACCCATCATCACCTGGTGACCATCATGACCTGGAGACCATCATGACCTGGTGACCATCATTACCTGGTGACCCATCATGACTTGGTGACCTTCATTACCTGGTGACCATCATTACCTAGTGACCATCATTACCTGGTGACCATCATTACCTGGTGACCATCATGACCTGGAGACCCATCATGACCTGGTGACCATCATGACCTGGTGACCATCATTACCTGGTGACCCATCATGACTTGGTGACCTTCATTACCTGGTGACCTTCATTACCTGGTGACCATCATGACCTAGTGACCATCATTACCTGGTGACCATCATGACCTGGTGACCTTCATTACCTGGTGACCATCATTACCTAGTGACCATCATTACCTGGTGACCATCATGACCTGGTGACCATCATGACCTGGTGACCATCATTACCTAGTGACCATCATGACCTGGTGACCATCATGACCTGGTGACCATCATTACCTGGTGACCATCATGACCTGGTGACCATCATGACCTGGTGACCATCATTACCTGGTGACCATCATGACCTGGTGACCATCATGACCTGGTGACCATCATTACCTAGTGACCATCATGACCTGGTGACCATCATTACCTAGTGACCATCATGACCTGGTGACCATCATTACCTAGTGACCATCATGACCTGGTGACCATCATGACCTGGTGACCATCATTACCTGGTGACCCATCATGACTTGGTGACCTTCATTACCTGGTGACCATCATTACCTAGTGACCATCATTACCTGGTGACCATCATTACCTGGTGACCATCATGACCTGGAGACCCATCATGACCTGGTGACCATCATGACCTGGTGACCATCATGACCTAGTGACCATCATTAAAGGTGTGGAGTATGTTCCTAACTCCCCCCCCCCCCCCTCACCATCTGCCTGGCCAGCTGTTTGTGCAAATCGTTTGAGAAAATGATGCTTAACACTCCAGTACACAGAACCGGAGAACACAGGTCACAAAGAACAGTGTCACAAAGAACACGTGTCACAAAGAACATATGTCACAAAGAACACATGTCACAAAGAACACGTGTCACAAAGAACACGTCACAAAGATCACGTCACAAAGAACACATGTCACAAAGAACACGTCACAAAGAACACGTCACAAAGAACACATGTCACAAAGAACACATGTCACAAAGAACACGTGTCACAAAGAACACGTGTCACGAAGAACACATGTCACCGAGAACACATGTCACGTAATACATGATCAGTTCCACACATGGCAGAAGTGTATCATTACCTTACTAACACACGTCATGGGGACACAAGACGTATATATACACTACATTTCTTGACGTCAAAGTTATATTCGCGATTGCTTATAAGCAACCTATAATATATGAGTTAGCGATAATGGCTATAATTGGTGTGCTCCTGCACTAGTGTATGCTGGGGATATAACTATAACAGAAGGTGTCGTGTGTTGTTACAAAGTTATACAAGTGAAGTTACAGCCATGTTACATATGTTCCTCAAGGTGGGGGACTGAGCCCCACTCTCTTCACTCGCTCCCACAGTCTCCCACAATCATCATTATTAGTTAAGCTTGTACATAATGTTGTACATAATGTTGTACACAATGTTGTATACATTGTTATACCCAATGTTGTCCACAATGTTGTACACAATGTTGTACACAATGTTGTACATAATGTTGTACATAATGTTGTACACAATGTTGTATACATTGTTATACCCAATGTTGTCCACAATGTTGTACACAATGTTGTATACATTGTTATACCCAATGTTGTCCACAATGTTGTACACAATGTTGTACACAATGTTGTACATAATGTTGTACATAATGTTGTACACAATGTTGTATACATTGTTATACCCAATGTTGTCCACAATGTTGTACACAATGTTGTACACAATGTTGTATACATTGTTGTACGCAATGTTGTATACATTGTTGTACGCAATATTGTCCACAATGTTGTACACAATGTTGTACACAATGTTGTACACATTGTTGTACACATTGTTGTACACAATGTTGTATACATTGTTGTACGCAATGTTGTACACAATGTTGTACACAATGTTGTATACATTGTTGTACACAATGTTGTACACAATGTTGTATACATTGTTGAACACAATGTTGTACACAATGTTGTACACAAAGTTGTATACATTGTTGTACACAATGTTGTACACAATGTTGTATACATTGTTGTACACAATGTTGTACAAATAGTTGTATACATTGTTGTACACAATGTTGTATCCATTGTTGTACACAATGTTGTACACAATGTTGTATACATTGTTGTACACAATGTTGTACACAATGTTGTATACATTGTTGTACACAATGTTGTACACAATGTTGTATACATTGTTTTACACAATGTTGTACACATTGTTGAATACATTGTTGTACACAATGTTGTATACATTGTTGTACACATTGTTGTACACAATGTTGTACACATTGTTGTACACAATGTTGTACACAATGTTGTACACAATGTTGTACACATTGTTGTACACAATATTGTATACATTGTTGTACACAATGTTGTATACATTGTTGTACACATTGTTGTACACAATGTTGTACACAATGTTGTACACATTGTTGTACACATTGTTGTACACAATGTTGTATACATTGTTGTACACAATGTTGTACACAATGTTGTACACAATGTTGTACACATTGTTGTACACAATGTTGTACACAATGTTGTACACATTGTTGTACACAATGTTGTACACAATGTTGTACACAATGTTGTACACAATGTTGTACACAATGTTGTACACAATGTTGTACACAATGTTGTACACAATGTTGTACACAATGTTGTACACAATGTTGTACACAATGTTGTACACAATGTTGTAAACATTGTTGTACACAATGTTGTACACAATGTTGTACACAATGTTGTATACATTGTTGTACACAATGTTGTACAAAATGTTGTACACAATGTTGTACACATTGTTGTACACAACGTTGTACACATTGTTGTACACAATGTTGTACACAATGTTGTACACATTGTTGTACACAATGTTGTATACATTGTTGTACATATTGCTGTACACAATGTTGTACACATTGCTGTACACAATGTTGTACACATTGTTGTGCACAATGTTGTATACACCACAACATATCGTCAAGGACAAACAATTCTTAACAACACACACATAGCTTGTGGAAGCCTTGCCTTCATCGTCCCTCCAGGTGAAGCCAAGATCATCCACAACCTAGGTGGTGGCACCTGCAGGTGAAGCCAAGATCTTCCACAACCAGGTGGTGGCACCTGCAGGTGAAGCCAAGATCTTCCACAACCTAGGTGGTGGCACCTGCAGGTGAAGCCAAGATCATCCACAACCCAGGTGGTGGCACCTGCAGGTGAAGCCAAGATCTTCCACAACCCAGGTGGTGGCACCTGCAAGTGAAGCCAAGATCTTCCACAACCCTAGGTGGTGGCACCTGCAGGTGAAGCTAAGATCTCCACAACCCAGGTGGTGGCACCTGCAGGTGAAGCCAAGATCTTCCCACAACCTAGGTGGTGGCACCTGCAGGTGAAGCCAAGATCTTCCACAACCTAGGTGGTGGCACCTGCAGGTGAAGCCAAGATCTTCCACAACCCAGGTGGTGGCACCTGCAGGTGAAGCCAAGATCTTCCACAACCCAGGTGGTGGCACCTGCAGGTGAAGCCAAGATCTTCCACAACCCAGGTGGTGGCACCTGCAGGTGAAGCCAAGATCTTCCACAACCCAGGTGGTGGCACCTGCAGGTGAAGCCAAGATCTTCCACAACCTAGGTGGTGGCACCTGCAGGTGAAGCCAAGATCTTCCACAACCCAGGTGGTGGCACCTGCAGGTGAAGCCAAGATCTTCCACAACCCAGGTGGTGGCACCTGCAGGTGAAGCCAAGATCTTCCACAACCCAGGTGGTGGCACCTGCAGGTGAAGCCAAGATCTTCCACAACCCAGGTGGTGGCACCTGCAGGTGAAGCCAAGATCTTCCACAACCCAGGTGGTGGCACCTGCAGGTGAAGCCAAGATCTTCCACAACCTAGGTGGTGGCACCTGCAGGTGAAGCCAAGATCTTCCACAACCCAGGTGGTGGCACCTGCAGGTGAAGCCAAGATCTTCCACAACCCAGGTGGTGGCACCTGCAGGTGAAGCCAAGATCTTCCACAACCTAGGTGGTGGCACCTGCAGGTGAAGCCAAGATCTTCCACAACCCAGGTGGTGGCACCTGCAGGTGAAGCCAAGATCTTCCACAACCCAGGTGGTGGCACCTGCAGGTGAAGCCAAGATCTTCCACAACCTAGGTGGTGGCACCTGCAGGTGAAGCCAAGATCTTCCACAACCCAGGTGGTGGCACCTGCAGGTGAAGCCAAGATCTTCCACAACCCAGGTGGTGGCACCTGCAGGTGAAGCCAAGATCTTCCACAACCAGGTGGTGGCACCTGCAGGTGAAGCCAAGATCTTCCACAACCCAGGTGGTGGCACCTGCAGGTGAAGCCAAGATCTTCCACAACCTAGGTGGTGGCACCTGCAGGTGAAGCCAAGATCTTCCACAACCTAGGTGGTGGCACCTGCAGGTGAAGCCAAGATCTTCCACAACCCAGGTGGTGGCACCTGCAGGTGAAGCCAAGATCTTCCACAACCCAGGTGGTGGCACCTGCAGGTGAAGCCAAGATCTTCCACAACCTAGGTGGTGGCACCTGCAGGTGAAGCCAAGATCTTCCACAACCCAGGTGGTGGCACCTGCAGGTGAAGCCAAGATCTTCTACAACCCAGGTGATGGCACCTCCAGGTAAAGCCAAGATCTTCCACAACCCAGGTGGTGGCACCTGCAGGTGAAGCCAAGATCTTCCACAACCCAGGTGGTGGCACCTGCAGGTGAAGCCAAGATATTCCACAACCCAGGTGGTGGCACCTGCAGGTGAAGCCAAGATCATCCACAACCCAGGTGGTGGCACCTGCAGGTGAAGCCAAGATCTTCCACAACCTAGGTGGTGGCACCTGCAGGTGAAGTCAAGATCTTCCACAACCTAGGTGGTGGCACCTGCAGGTGAAGCCAAGATCATCCACAACCTAGGTGGTGGCACCTGCAGGTGAAGTCAAGATCTTCCACAACC